>NW_024426774.1:55103853-55129914 GCF_017311325.1 Ursus maritimus
GGGGGGGGGGGGGGGGGGGGGGACTGTATTTGTACCCTGAGGGAGTCATCCGTCATACCTGTATAGAGGGCCACCGGCGGGTCTGTCCCCGGAACAGGACACAGAACTTGGAGAGAAGGCATTTCAGGTAGCTGTTTCTGCTGGGCTCCCTGCCATATCGCCTGTTGTCTCCCAGAACTTCTCCAGCTCCACTTACAGCCTGGCTCCTAGGCCTTGCGGTCCCAGCAGTGTCAGGGCAGGGAGCAAAGAACAGCTCCAGAAGAAAAATATCAGCCCCAGAAGCTGTCACTAGGTCTCCAACAGATGGAATCATTTTCAAGGTAATGAAACTGCAGTCAATGCCAACTTGCTGGCTAGTTCCCCTCCAACTGGGGCTTGGTTTTTCTGTGGCTTCTTGTCACTTTCCTGGCAGGAAAGTCCACTTCTCTGTAATCAGATTGCAGAGGTCACAGGGGCTCTTCTGAAACAGGAAGCAAGTTCTTTTCAGCATTCATTCTATTTGTTGCACATTTTAGCAGATTAAGCACTTAGTGTTGGGATTTCAAAAATATTTATTCTTTGGGCCAAAGGAGTATCTTAATAAAGCTAAGTTCTTTGTATAAAGCTTCTTCAAACCCTGACTAATTAATTCCTAAAGAAGCAGCACGTGGCTCTTGATTATTGGCAGCCCCTCTTTGTTCATGAGACTAGCAGGGAGAGAGCCAACACCAGCACAGGCGCCCCAAGCGGCGACCTTGGACTGAACCCATCCACAGATATGTTTTGTTGGGGGCATTTCACACAAAAATCCAGATTTCTTAGTCCTTTGGAACAAACGGGCAGTGTGGCCACGGCGGGCTTGGGTTCTCAGAGCAGCTGCTGCCTTCCGAGGGTCACGGTGCTTGTCCTGTTCTGCCAAAGTTCCTAGCACTCCTGTTGTCGCATCCGGGCCCACTGCACCCATTCCTATTCCCTGCATGGCCCCGATTTGAATTAGCTCCCCCCCTTTCTACCGAGGCTTCTCTTACACCCCTCCACCCCCCGGCGGACAGCAAGATCCTGGAAGACAAGAGGCGCATCCGTTTCATTTCCCACCCACCGCGGGCACTGAGCCTGTTACCCAATAAACACGCACTTAAAGAATAAAGGAAGAAGTGGGTGCGTACCTAGTGTGTGCCGGGCGTGGTGCTGGGCACCAAAGAGCCGCACTGTAGTTGTAAGACATAGAGTGAGCGAGAGAGATTACAGAGGGCGCGCGCGTGTGTGTGTGTGCGCGCGCGCGCGTGTGAGTGCATGTGCGCGCGCGCCTGCCTTGCCTTTTAAGCCAACATGAATAAACAATCAGGACAACTTTGGGGGCGCCTGGGTGGCACAGCGGTTAAGCGTCTGCCTTCGGCTCAGGGCGTGATCCCGGTGTTATGGGATCGAGCCCCACGTCAGGCTCTTCGGCTATGAGCCTGCTTCTTCCTCTCCCACTCCCCCTGCTTGTGTTCCCTCTCTCGCTGGCTGTCTCTCTCTCTCTCTGTCGAATAAATAAATAAAATCTTTAAAAAAAAAAAAAAAGAAGGACAACTTTGCCTGCCCCTGACGAAAGCCCCAGCAGGGCTATAGACTGTCTGGCCACTCTCGGAAAACAGTCCCTTTCAGGCACAACCACAGTCTCTTGTTCGTGGCATGTCCAGTCCTATATAATAACCCCAACTTGGAATTTGACTTGGCTTACATTTTCTCCCATCTCCCTGGTTGTCGGAGAAGGGAGTGGGGTGGCTTTTTTCCCTCCCCACAGACTCTTCCCACCAGCAGGCTGACAAGGTCCCTGGCCACAGGGAGAAAGGGCATAATCCGAGGTGGTGCCCTCATCTGCAAACATTGGGGCCCTCTGGACGGCGGGTTCCTAAAGGTGATTCTCGTGCTCACCTGTGTTGCTCAGAGATCCCCCCCAAACTGGGGGCTTCCCTGTAGTTCTGCTTGGTTCTTGCTAGGACTCTATCATAATGTAGCCCTGGAATCTGGTTCACCTCCCACTTCCTCGCAGCCCCTACCACCTGGCCACATTGGGTAGGATTTCAGATGTTGCCACAATGGCTTCCCTGGAGACAACACTTCTGCCCTTGGTCCAGAAGAAACACTGACCCTCCATTTGCTCTGCCCAGGCCAGCTCCGCTCTCTCAGACAGGCGTGAGTCTGGCCCCAGGCCACAGAGGCTCCCAGCTGTTGAGAGCCCACCTCAAGCTCTCAAGTAGCCACTGAAGCCCAGTCTGAGCTCAAGGGGAAGGCGGTGACACCCCCATATGATCTCACCTACCCAGGCTTACAGCACAGCCTTCTCCCAAGAAACCTTCCAGGGGAACTCCAAAGGTCTTGAAACCTGAATTCTGCATTTGAAGATCTCTTAAACCCACTTTAGGTTATCTCTTCAACAAAAATTATGAAAAACAAAGCAGAAAGTGCCCCATTTAGCATTCTGTTCTAGTAAATAATAGGTGCCCTTAGAGGGATACAGAGAAACACTCCTATGGGAGTTTAAAGGAACAGAGGATTTCTTCCATATAGGGAAAGAACCAAGGAAGACTGCCTGGAAGAGATGGCCTTTGAACTGGGCCTTGGATGTATGGAGGTGAGGAATGAAGGTATTTTAGGCAAAGAAAGCAGCACAGAGAAGGCACTGAGGCAGGGATTATGCCATATCAATGGTGTCTTAGGGACATTTCCATTGCTAGGAACAGATACTAAGTGACTTCAGAAAAAGGGGCTAAATATGGAAAAGGTTCCTATCAATACTCTAGAGCAGTTGTTCTCCGAGTATGACCCCTGAATGCAGAATCCGCATGATCTGGGGACTCGTTAGAAATGCCAATTCTCAGACCCTCTGACTCAGAAAAGAATCTCCAGCAAGCATTCTCTGGCTTAACAAGCCCTCCAGGTGATTCTCATTCACAAGGAAGTTTGAGAACCTTTGCGATGGAGTATTTCTGGAAGGATGCGCAAAGAGACTTCCTTCTAGGGAAAACAATGGAGTGCCGAAGCCCAAAGGGAGGGGGAGGGGAGATTTTTATAATTGTGCATACATCACCGATTCAAAAAAACAATCACATAATAGGCGTCACCCCTTTACTTCCCCTCATCCCCTTCCCCTACTGGGCCCCTGCTCTGGCGCCTCTCTCCTCAAACTGCCTCTCCCGGGTGGGCAACCTGGCCTTCTTTTCTCCTCTCCCGGTCTTCTCCTGCCAGGTCTCTATCACGATACCCGCTAAGCCTCCTGAGGAGAGTTGAAGGCGAAAGTAGAAGAGCTGAGCTCAGCTAACCACTCACCGTCGTCGTGTCCTGGGTCGGGAGGTCCAGGCCACTTCCCAGCGGAGGGGACAGGAGGAGCGGAGCAGCGACCCTCTCCCGCAGGCCTGACGCAGAGAGCACCGCCGTGCTTTACCGTAAGGGTAAAGGGCACGATAGCTATATTCCTGGGTAAGGATACACGGAACCTCGGTGAGATTCCACTGCCCATCTCTAGAACGGCCGGACAACAGCAGGCGCTGGCTCGGCTGTGGAGCACGAGGAGCCTCCCGCGCTGGGGGTGGGAAGGTAAAATGGCGTCGCCTCTGTGCCGCACGGTCTGGCGGCTCCTCAAAAGGTCCAGCATGGGCTTCCCATCGGACCCAGCAATTCCACCCCCAGGCTTATCCCCGAGAGCACTGAAGACGTATGTTCACACGAACACTCGTAGGTGAATGTTCAAAGCAGCATTTTCATAAGAGCCCAAACGTGGAAACAACCGAAATGTCCCTCCGCTGATCGGTGGATAACAAAATGTGGTCTGCCCCACAACAGAATGTGATTTGGCCTTAGAAAGGAATGAGGTACTGTCACCAGCTACAACACGGAGGAGCCCTGGAAATACTTGAAGCAAAAGAAGATGGTCACAAAAGACCACATATTGTAGGACCCCACTTAAATGCAAGGTCCTGGATAGGCATATCTAGAGAGGCGGAAAGTAGATCCGTGCTTGCCAGGGGCGGGGTGGGGGAAATGGGGAGCGATGGCTAACAGGTATGCGGTTTCTTGCCGGAGTGATGAAAATATTTTGAATTAGACAGTGGTAATGACTATACCACATTTTGAATACACTAAAAATCCCTGAATGGTACACTTCATTTTTTAAAAAGGATTTTATTTATTTATTTGAGAGAGAGACAGAGCACAATCAGGGGGAGGGGGAGGGGCAGAGGGAGAGAGAGAGAAGCAGACTCCCCACGCAGCAGGGAGCCTGATGCAGGGCTTGATCCCAGGACCCTGAGATCATGACCTGAGCTGAAGGCCGTCGCTTAACCGTTTGAGCCACGCAGGTGCCCCATGAATTGTCCACTTTTAAGTGGTAATTTCATGTTATAAGAATTGTATCGCAATAAAAAATCATTTTAAAAATGAACCGATTTACTTCTCCGTCCACACTCCTATAGGATAATAAAAATGTAACCGGTCGCCCATCAAATGAAAAACACTGACGTGAACAGATCCTTCTGGCAGGGGCGGTACAATAGCTGAGCTTTTAAAATTCACATGCTGTGTGATCTACAAGGACCTCATGAAAGTGTGTTTGTTTCCATCTCTTTACCTCCAGCCACTTGCCATATTTTGATAATGTTCTAAATTACAGGTCCCAGAACTGGTCTTTAATTACAGAGTGCTTTAATAGGGCTTGCTGGCAAATACCATAGAATTAAAGGAGCCACTAATGAAATACAGCATCGTTTTATCTGTTCTCTGGTGGCAGCTTCTAAAATGCAATTAGTACCATGCAAGATATTTATTTAGGATTTTATCTCATGTATCATTCCATCTCCAAACGAGTGTTGTACTTCTAGCTGCTTTTTACTCCTTCATACGAGTATTTTCTCATTTTCAATCCACTCTTTTCTTCCCTCTTAGACTCCAGGGAGCCAGAATGTCAGCGGCGTGCAGGGGAGCTGATTAAAGGAAGCAAACATCTTAAAGATGTTCACCCATCCCACTCCCTACTCCTCCCTGGTGTGAAGGGAAGGAGGAATGGACACAAGGAGTCAAGCTAAATCCTTGCTGGGTACCCAGCCATTTGCTGCAGGAAAGCTGCACCCCTCTGGGTGAGGCATGACAGGTCCTGCCCAGCCTGGCCCCTCCCCCCGGTCCCAGCTCTGGGCACAGGTCCTGTGCTGACCCCTTCCTACTCTCAGAGGGGGACAGGCATTTCCGCAGCTCTCCAGTTTCACCTCCAACGCCCACTCAAGGGTCACATCCTCTGTGAAGCCCTCTCGACCCACCTTCCTACCCCAAAAGAGACTCTGTTCCTTTCGGGATCCCCTTGTGCATATTCAGCAATACTGGCCTTGGCCCGCTGCTTGGCCATCAGCAGTGTGTGCTGTCCTCCCCTCTGCGGCGGGCCCTCCAGGACAGAGGGATGATGTCATCTTCGTCCGCCCCCAGCTCCACACGCAGCATGCTGCACCCAGGAAACGCTCAACAACTCTTTGCTAATGACGTCATTCCCAGTCTTTCCTGTGCAAAAGAGCCATCAATGAATCAGTGTCTCTTAAGAACCTGTGGTCCTCCCGAAGACTCCTGCTGCTGAGGACATTACCTAGCACTGTGTGTTGACAAGAGAAACCATAGGTGCAGAGGACAACGGATCGCCTCCAGGGCACAGACTTCTAATGACTGTGCTTTCCAAGGACCTGGAGCACCCGGGATGGCTCTCTCCTTTCTCTCTTTCTGGGTGACCACAGCATAGGCTGGGCCTGCCCTCTGAGCAGGCTCACCTGTGCCTTCCTTCTGCCTGGCACCCTTCCTCCCTGTTGGCAGCAGCAGGCCGAAGCTGTGGTCCCTGGGCGGCGAGGGCAGGTGGGCCCCAGGCATGGAGGAAGCAAGCAGCCTCCCGAGGTGGCCCTACTGGGGTTTCAATGGGTCAGATTTCACTGATCACAGGGGTAAAAGGGGAGACTCCACTAGAGGGGCTGGGGCTGGGATATGGATCAAGGCTTCTTAGTCAGAAGTCATCGAGGTGTTAATTGACTTACAAAAGGGGAGCTGGGCCAGGAATTAAAATTCAGCTTCCTATAGAGTGTTCCACATGGAGGTGGGGACTCAGGCCCCAGAAAACAGTACTGTGTCACCTGCTGTTTCTCATCGGAACTTTCTTGGCACATATATTCCTTGGGAGCTTCATGAGGACAAACTGCTTGGGTTTAAATCTCATTTCCTAGCTGCTTGTGTGGCCTGAGAGAAGTTACTAACCTCTCCGTGCCTCAGTTTCCCCACCTGTAAAGTGACAATGAGGCCATTGTGCTCATGAGTTTATACAGGTAAAGCGCACTCGGTTCATGGCTGGCACTAAGCTAATGTTGGCTGTTGCTTCTCCCACTGAAGTCCAGTTGCTCCAGCAACCTGACACTACAGCGTTCAATCTTTCTTCCTCAACAACAACTCTGTCATGGTGGGTAGCACCCCATCCATCCAGCTGAGCAAGTCACAAACCGAGAGGTCACCCCAACACCCTCCATCTCTCCCCCCAAAACCATTACCAAGGCTTGTCAACCTTGCTACCTTACTGACATCTGCCAAGGTTACCCAACTTAAAATCTCCCAGATCTCCTCTTCTCTCCTCTATAACCTCTCAGCAGGACTACAACAGTAAGGTCCCTAACCACAACCACTCCAGCTCCCGACTAACCCGTTTCCACCCTGCCGCCAAAGAGATGCTTTGAAGTGCGGATCTTTTTTTTTTTTTTATAATAATATTTTTTTATTATATTATGTTAGTCACCATACAGTACATCCCTGGTTTTTGATGTAAAGTTGCATGATTCATTAGTTGCGTATAACACCCAGTGCACCATGCAATACGTGCCCTCCTTACTACCCATCACCAGCCTATCCCATTCCCCCACCCCCCTCCCCTCTGAAGCCCTGCAGATCTGACTGGGTCACCCTCTCCCTGGGATCTCCCTGCTGAAACCTCATAATGACATTCCACTCTTCTTTTGAGGCTAAAACCAAAATCCTGACACCACGCAGATTGCGTCTTTTAGAGTGTTTTTGGCCCCCAGGGTCAGAAAGCCCTATCAAAACTGGCTTGAAATACAAGGTGATTTATTAGCTCCTTCAGAGGTAACTGGGGTAGTTCAGGCTTCAGGCTTTGTATGATCAGGGCTCTAGCACCATATTCTGCTATTTTCTCAGCTCTGCCTTCCTTCCTAGGTGTCAGCTGCATCCACAGCCCGGCTTCCTTTCGATTGGCGTCAAGTGGGACACTTCTGGAGGAAAACAAAACAAAACAATGCCCAGCCATGAGATAAAAGTCATTCCCTTCAGCCTGAGCCAACTGAGACCATGTGCTCATTCTCAACAAAAAATTCCTAGTGGTATGCCATGCACTGAGTCTTTCCATTCTCTGCCTCTGGCAGGAAATGAGTCCTTTACTGCAAACACACATTGAAACCATGCTAAAAGATAACATTGGTTTTATTTTAATAATGCTCAACTCTGAAAAATATGAGAATTAACCATCAACCTTAAAGCTGCCCGTTGTCCTTGATGATGGATCTGGGACTAGTGGTGCCTGTGGGAATGGCCTTATGATAATGGGCAGTAAGAGCAGGGTGCTGGAGGATGGATGAGGGAGGAAGGCAGGAGACAGGGGCTTGCTGGCCTTCTCAGAGATGGACTTTGGATGGTGGAATGGAAAAGGTAGGAAAATGCTGCAGTAGTGTCTTCTGGGCCCTGAGATTGCATTCTCAATCTTCTCCTTGTTCTCTTTCTGAAAATGGACTTTGCCACCAAAGGAACTGAAAGCAGGGACTCAACAACCCTTTGTACACCCATGTTCACAGTAGCATTATTCACAATGGCCAAAAGGTGGCAACAATCCAAATGTCCATTGATGGACGAATGGCTAAACAAAGTGTGGTCTATACACAGTGGAATAGTATTTGGCCTTGAAAGGGAAGGACATTCTGACGCATACATCCACATGGATGAGCCTTAAAGATATTCTAAGGGAAATAAGCCAGACACAAGAGAATAAATGCTGTATGATTCCACTTACATAAGACTCCCAGAATAGCCGATTCATACAGAAGAAAGTAGAATAGTGGTTGACCGGGGCTGGGGGTGGGGGTATAGAGTGGAGACTTATGTGTAGAGTTTCAGTATATGTGATGATAAAGAAGTTCCAAAGATGGATGGTGGGGAGAGTTGCACAACAGTGTGAATGTACTTCATGCCACTGAATCGTACAGTTAAAAAATGGTTAAAATGGTGAGTTTTATGTTACATATATTTTACCACAATAAAAAATAAGTACTCTGTTCATCTTCCAGGCATTAAGGGCACAACAGAGGGGTGACAGGAAATGCTCAAAGAATGATGGTTGATTGATTGGTCTGTCTGGATAAAAGACATTTTTAGTGATATACTTTCATTTTGGCCCTGTTGGGGAGGAAAAATTTTTCTCTATCTTTCAAGGTGTTTTTTTTTTTTTTCCTGGCTGGATTATGAATTAAATTGACATGAGACAGATTAGCAGGAGAAAATCAAATTTAAGTACATACTGAGGGGCTCCATAGGAATATGAGGTCTGCAGGCAGTCAGGGAATTGAGGCTTCTAGGGCACCCAGAGCTAAAGAGAAAGGGGTAGGGGTCTGGGACTTCAGAGGGCAGAAACACAATTCACAGGAAGATGGAAAAGAGTAAATGTTTGGTAAATAAATGTTTGCTGGGCCATCAAGAAACAGTGGGACACAGGGAGGAATTTTAGCAAACAGACTTTGCTAAGTTCCTCCCTGTCCGCCACCCCTAGCCCATATCATGGCTGTGGTTATCTAGGGCGATAGCTCCCTTCCTGAAGGAGGTCCTCCATCTAAATTGTTGTAGGCAGTGAGAGGAAGGCCTTCTGTTTCTTAAAAATAATCAGCCTACAATAATCCACATGCCGAAGAGACACATTTTGGGGTGGCGAATTTTGTCCCCTACCCTCCAGTGAGGACGCTAACTGTGATGATGAGGGGGAGACTTGGGCCTGCCGTGGACAGAGCCCTGAGGCAGCCGTGTGTGAGAGCCTGCCCCTCCCAGTCCTACAATGACTCCCCCAATCCGTGGGCGCTGTGTGAGGTGAGGGGTGCGTACTTCTATTCTCTGCAGGGTGGACCCACTGTGGGGGGTGGAGAGGGGGAACTTCCTTCTGTCAGGCAGGAAAATAGTGTGAGGAAACAGAGCTCTCCCGCTCTTTGAATGGAAAATGTCTCTTTCCGACCTCATTTTAGAGAGCTGCCCCCTTCCCACCTCGCATTGCCAGAGGGATGACGGAACAGCTGTCACCCGTTGGGTCTGACTCATTAGTTTATCATCTCTCCCCACCCCTCTCCCCAACCCCCTCCCTCCAAACCCACCCACCCTGAAAATGCCTCAGCACAGTGGACTATTTTAAGAACTGAATTCCCTGTCGGCATGGCAACTTCCTGGCTGTACCTCTTGTCATAGCTGCCTGGATGAAAGAAAAGCCACCTTTCACCAGGGCTCCAGCCGGCCTAGGGCAGAGATGCTCCGCAGATAGACTCGGCCAGAGGGAGGACATGGAGTGTAGGTCACAGACGCTTCTCTGTGCGTTTGCCTGTTTTACAGCCCCTTAGCAATGCACAAACCATTCTTAGCCCAACCGCCGGACAAAAACAGCACCCAGCCAGAATAGGCCCAAGGACCATAGTTTACCGAACCCCTGTTGTAGGACAGGGACAGCAGGTGTTCACACTTGCTGGGTTCCTCATTGTGGAAGTCTGAAAGATTTTGAAGGGTAAGGGGGCGACATGAGTAAAAGATGGGAAGGGAGTTATGGAAGAAGGACAAGGTGATTCATTCATTTTTAAAAAATTCCCCCTAAATATCTATGTTTTATTATACTTTAAATGTTATAGACTTCTTGTGCTTCAGAATGAAAGTCTTAAGCCTATGCCATCTTTACCACATCCCAAATAAGGATTGAGGCTTATAATCTATTAGTTCCTTTTGTAGAAAATGGTATTTATTTTGTAAACTGTCATCATTCTTCACAAAGACCAGATTTTCTTCAGATATGTTGAAAGAGAGTTTTTTTTTTTTGCCTAAAATTTTTTAGAAAAAAAAAATTTTTTTTAAATTCACTTTAGGGGCACCTGGCTGGCTCAGTTGGTAGAGCATGCAACTCTTGATTTCAAGGTTGTGAGTTCGAGTCCCACAATGGGCATAGAGATTACTTTAAAAAAATTTAATGTAGTTTAGGGGCGCCTGGGTGGCTCAGTTGTTAAGCGTCTGCCTTGGCTCAGGGCGAGATCCTGGGATTGAGCCCTGCCTCGGGCTCCGCCTGCTTCTCCCTTTCCCAGTCCCCCTGTTCCCTCTCTCCCTGGCTGTCTCTCTCTCTGTCAAATAAATAAAATCTTCTAAAAAAGAATAAAATAAAAAATTAATCTACTTTAAAAATTTTGTTCATTATAGGAAATTTCAAGCATACTCAATAAGAATAATAAAATGAACTCCCATTGCTTCCATGTACCTGACATTACTGGTTTATTTTTAAAGGGTATTTCCATGTCAATTAAAGAAATGGTTTGTACTTTCTTAAAACATGGATTAAAAGGGGGGAAACGATTTGCAAATATAGTTGAATAGAATCCAGTTCTAGGCCCTGCCTGCAAGTGATTGTCGAGGGGAAGGGTAGGAAAGAAAAGGGGAGCACTCTTTGATGGTTACCATGGAAACCACTAGGTTAAGATGGTTGAGTTTGTTTATGGGGCAGTGAGGTTCCTGCTAATGGACTCTGGGTCAGAACTGTTGGAGAAATCCTTAGGCTGGTCCCTGAGGATATCTTGCTCTCTCTGAAACTCCCTTCCACCCCCCAATACTGTTCTCAGTATCTTCACTTTGACGTTCGTTTCATTCTGAATTTCTAGGGTTTGATTAAAACAGAGGCACTTTGGTGTTTCCTTCCTCGATTTTAGGGCTTGCTTTTTGTATTGAGGAAGCCAGGGTCAAAGTGTTCATTGCAGACTCACTCTGAGGAGTTTTGAGATTCGATAGCAGACCCCTTGGGGTCCTGTTTCCAGCAATAGCCAGCAGAGGTGGGGTGGGGGTGGGAGGGGCTACCTCTCTGGAAGAAAGCCCTGGAAAGGACTGGTGGAGGTCTTAGGGTATTGACCCCCACACTAGAATGCGGGAAATACTGTCCCGAAGAGCAGGGAATCCAGCCTAAGCCTTGAGATTCAGAGGCTCTGGATTCACTTTCCCCCTTCGGAAGGAACTTGACCCCACCTTAGAATATCCATCATTCGCCAACGTCCAGGCCTGCTTTAGACATTGGATTATTTACTACGGGGCATACCAGTAGGAAGTGGAACTTTGGCATCGTGCTATTGGACTTGGGTCCCAGCCGCAGCACATTATTTCTATCTAGACAGACTCTCTCTGTCACCTGCTAATGGGCTTGGTGGGGGAAACGAATACATAAGATAAACGGCAGGCGCAGAGGCAGAAGCAGGCTGGAATTACTCATCCAGGGGTAACCATGAGCAGAGGGACAGACAGAAGGCAGCCGAAAACCGAGACAGATCCTCACAGGGACGGGCCCCCAGCGCTGGGATCCTAGACTCCATTGAGGTCCTATCCTGGTTGCGCGTCCTGAAGCTCCAGAGGGAAAAGGCTGCACAAACGAGGCACGGCCACCAGGGGGCGCGCGGGCCTGGGATCTCGGGAATGCTGGGCTGCGGGAGCGAAAGGGGCGGCACCGCGGGGCGGGGTGGGGGTGGGAGTGCCGGCAGGGCGGGCTTAATACCTGTTCTCCCCGCAGGGTGTTAGCTAGCACAGGGCAAGGACAGGTACCTCCTGGGCAGCTGCTTTACCTGTCCGTATCTTCCCACAAAATCAGAAGCTCCTTGAGGGTAGTGACTCTGTTTTTGTCCCTTACTTCGTCAACGGCTCTAGTCCCTTGTCCCCATCCTACGTTTGCGGAGCAGAGTCACAGGACGCATTCTCACTCTAGAAGGCGGGAAGGGAGGAACAAGAGGAGGGATAGGAAGGGCTGTGGGGGAGCCTTGAGGCAGCAGCTGTTCTGGAAAGGAGTGAGAGATGCTAGATTGTCACTAGGGTGGAGCCCAATCATTGGCGGGGAGAGGGAGCTTTGCACTGGAAAACTTTGGGGGTGGAGCCTATAGGGCAGTCTATAATTTGGGAAGAAATAAGGCCGTGGTTCTCAAACTTCTTGATCTCTGGACTCCTTTATACTCGTAAATATTATTGAAGACTTCCAAGAGCCTTGTATTTATGTGGGGTCTACCTTCCCAAATTTACCATATTAGAAATTAAAACTGAAAATGTAAAAACACTTATTTACTTAAAGTTCCAATGTTAAACCTACCACATTAACACAATTTTAATAATAACTGTATTTTCCAAAACAAAAATGAGTTACTGAGAAGTGTGGCACCATTTTACATTCCTGCAAATTTTTTAAATGTTTAGCTTAATAAAAGACAGATGGAGTCTCATATCTGCTTTTGGACTTAATCTGCTGTGATATCAGCAGAATTTTCCCAAAGCACATAGCTTCATATGGTCATGAGAAGATGAGAGGGGAAAAAGGCAAATAACGTTTTATTATGAGAATAGTTCTGACCTTGTGGACCCCCTGCCCATTTTGATATTAAATAGAGTATTAACTGCATACAGTGTTATTTTTGGATAAGAATTGCAAGACTTTTTGTAAAATAAAGGTTGTCTTTGGTGAGGGCTAAGGAGTGAGGGCCAGGCTGCCTTGAAATTCACCCACTGGCAAAGATGGGGCCTCCATGGCCAGTGGTACCAGAAAGCAGGACCTCAGCTGGTGTAGACACACGCCCATTTATATGTTCACTCACATCCTGTGGGTGTTAGAATTCTATTAAAGATGACTTTTTGCTGCCTGCTGTTCTGAGGTGAGCTGATGGAATGGTGGCCAGACTCCCTCTCCTGAGGCCAAAAGCATTTCGTGGCTTCTTATCAATTCGAAAAGATTTCAAAACAATGCCCCACTCAACTCACACCTGTTAGAATCACTGTCATCACAAAGATAAGAGATATTGAAACACTATATTGGACACCTGAAACTAATATTACACTGAATATTAACTAACCTGAATTTAAATAAAAACCTCAAAAAAAAGATAAGAGATAATAAGTGTTGGCAGAAGATGTGAAGAAAAAGGAACCCCTGTGCACTGTTGGTGGGGTGTAAATTGGTGCAGCCACTGTGGAACACAGTATGGAGGTTCCTCAAAAAATTAGAAGGAGAACCACCACATGGTCCCGCAATCCCACCTCTAGGTACATAGTCAAAGGAGATGAAAGCAGGACCTCAGAGAAACATGTGCCTTCCCATGTTTGCTGCAGCACGATTCACAACAGCCAAGGTATGGAAACAACCTAAGTGCTCATCAACAGATAGACGGATATATATACACAATGGAATATTAGTTACAAGAAAGAAGGGAATCCTGCTCTTTGCAACCCGGATGGATGGATCTCGAGGGCATGATGCTGAGTGAAACAGGTCAGACAGAGAAAGCAAATATTGTATGATATCACTTCTGTATGTGAGATCTAAAAAAGCCAAATGCATAGAAACAGAGTAGAATGGTGGTAACCAGGAGCTGGGGGGTAGGGGAAATGGGGAGATATTGGTCAAAGGGAACAAACTTTCAGTCTTAAGATGAATAAGTTCTGGGGATCTAATGCACAGCATGGTGATTATAGTTAATAGTACTGTATTGTATGCTTGGAAGTTGCTAAGAGAGTAGATCTCAAACGTTCTGGCCACAAAAACGAAATGATAATGATGAGATGTAATGGAGGTGTTAGTTAACGCCGTGGTGGCATTATATATATCAGTGTATCAAATCAATACTCTGTACATCTGAAAGTTGTATGTGTCAGTTACACCCCAGTAAAGCTGGGGGGAAATAACACAATGGCCCCAGCCTCTCCATGGCCCCAGGCCTGCTCTGGGGGTCTGTGCAGAATGCCCCAGTTTGAATGAAGAGGCAATGTGGGAAGACTTTGCAGAATCAAGTTACAGAGGAGAAAAGTTTCTTTCCAGTTAATTCCCTCCAAGGACACCTAACTTGAATGGTTATCCTAATCATTTGTGGAATGGTATAAGAATTCGGATTCCTAGTCTCACTGCAGATCAGCCGGGGGTGGAGGCTAATTTCAAAGCTTCAGGCCCATTCTCAACCCTCTTCCAGCCGAGTCTACCAACTCTAAAGACCCTCTGTCCTTAGGCACCTTGCAATCACTTGGGGCACGCATTTAAAATTTTGAATTCCCCAGGCCTAATCCCTAGAAAGCCTGGTACCCAGGCTTTGGTAGATCTGGGATGAGCCCCAGAGCACGTTGGGAACCAGCAGTCCAGGTCATTCGGAGGTAAATGACCCAGGGCCACCCTTTGCCTCCAGGTTGTTGCAGCCCTGCGGGTCACAGAGAGATTTTAGGGCCCGACTCAGATCACCATCAGCCTTACTTCCTTATTCTTTGAACAATCACACCTTTTCCTGGGGGTCTAAATTTAAATTCCAGGGTTTACAAGTCTCATTTGATACAGGTGACCATCTTCCTCCCCAGTCCCAGAACTACACCTTCCACGAAGATCCCCATCTTCTCAAACTCCATCCAGGCTCCTGCCCAAGCTCTGCCTACATATCCCCGCCTGCACACCTACTTCCACACTTCGAATCTAGGCGTGGGTCAATGTGTTTGCAGAGGGACACACATCCGTCTTTCAGAGGGGCTCAGCTAAAAGTGCAGCGGGCAACAAAACAGAACAAAACACTCACCTTTCTTCCTACCTGGAGCCCCGCTTCTGCTTCTCCCCCCTCCCCCTTCTATAGAGGATACTTTAGTCCCATCATCACAGAAGCAGCTGCTCCTCCCCCTCCCCAGGTCTGAACCGCCTGTCAGCTGGCTCACTTCCTAGCAGGACTCCTGGACCCCAGCTCCCTAGGGATAGTCCATGGGTCCCTGGAGTGTGCTCCACAGCCAGCTGTCTTCATCCTCTGCTTTGCCCCTGGATTCACATTTATTTTGCATGGCACACGTTTCCGAATATTAACTCATTTCATGAATTGTGTAAAGCATCGAGTTGTGATGAGCAGATTTTTTTTCTCGGTTGTGTCTAAACATGCACAAACAGCTGTGGAACTGGTTTTGTGGTGTCCTTAGTAACCCCTGCCCAGCATCGTTCATTTTCTGCTGTCGTCTGAACTCTATGGGAACCATCCACGAAATCTGGAGCTCTTCACTGTCAGCTTCGAAGAGTCGGATTCTGGGAGAGACGTGGTGAGAATGATGAATGTGCACGAGGCATGGCTATCTCCCAATTCTGGACACCCTGGCTGCTCCTGGGCCGGCTACAGCTGAGTTTCGGCGGGGGGGTGGGGGGTGGGGAGCTGTGCTTCCCCCTGGAGTGCAACTGGCATCCAGGTTCAGGAGCATTGCCCTACTCCCACCCTACTCTTGGAAACATCTTCCCTTCTGCACTAATGCGTTTGTCACCAGCTAGACCCCAAGACCTGACCATTACTGCTCACCTGCTTGTATCCACTGACCTTTGTCCCATATTTTTCCTTAAGCTCTTCTTTCCAACTTTATTATCTTCACTCAGGCAAAAGACCCAAGGGGCCTAGCATCCTATGATGGAAACCATGGAAACAAAAACTACCCCTCAAGCACTAACAACTGCCCAGACACAGAATCCCAGCCGGCCCATACCACCCAGACCAGTTTGAACTTAACCCCCCCACTCACACCTGTGCCGATGGACCTTGGAGGGACCCAAAGGAGGACTGACAGTTACCTTAACCTCATTATAATACTAAAATCTTCATCCAAGGAGGAGCGCAAGCCTCACTTGCATAAACCACAAGGCAGGTGTAGGCCTGTTTCCTTAAGGCGCAAGGGACCAACTTATGCCCACCTCTACGGATGATGACAAGGCACCCCTTTCTAAATATTCATCCTAGTCTTAAATAAAAAGAACCCATTCATTCTTGCTTGGGGAGTCAAGGCTCTGGAAGTTATTCCCTGTGATCTCCTTATTTGCTGCAAATAAAGTCTCCTTTGTGCGACAACTCCACCTGGTGTAATTTCTGCCTGTGACTCACCAAGGAGCTCAAGGATTCTGTTGAGCTGAAGGCACTTGAAAAACAGCAGACGCAGGGACAGGCTCTCTCTGTACTGCCGTCCTCTGCCTAAAGACAGAGCCTCCAAGAGGAACTCGATTGTCATGAATGCCAACCAGGGAAGACTGACTCCAACCCAGGAGAGGAGACTAAAAGTCCACAGCACCCCATACAAACGTCGTCACACCCTCATACCTCCTGTCTGTTCTTCTGAGAGCCCATTCATCTTTCCCCAAATCTTTCACTCTCCGCTAAGTGACTGCATCTCCCTCCCCTTCTCTATTAAGATGGTAGATAAGAAATCTCATCTTTTTTTTTCAGGTGTTCGCTCTTTTTTCTTTGTGATGCCCTTGTCCGTGTAATATTTAAAATTAATAAATGTGTTTCTCTTTTCTCCTGTTTGTTGTCTGCTCTCAATTTATCTCATAGACCCAGTTTTTATCGAATCTAGGAGGGTGGAGGGACAGTCTTTCCTCTCCTACACCCTCATTCATTCTTTCTTTCATTAGGTATATATCGAGCGCCTACCTTGCCAAGTCATACGCTAAGTGTTAGAGATACTAGGTTGAAAATGAAATAAAGATCAGGCCTTAGGAGGTATCGTGGAGGGACCAGATGTTAAACTAGCGCTGGTAAGGAGAGCTCAGCTTGGTCCCCGGGATCCTGGCCCATCTTGGTGGACTGAGGGAAGGAGGGCTCTATGAATGATGGATATTTTTGGGAAAAAGTATTCATCCATGGCAATTTCTCAGCACCTCTGGGAAGGGCAATTTCAGGGACAGCACACGTTCTGTGTCCTGTGGGTGCCAACATTTTTAAAGCCCAGGCTCTCAATTTCTTCATACTATGCTTTATATGCTCTGTGGGAGGCACTGCTATTACAGATCTTCCTCAACTTAAGATGGGGTTAAGTCCTGATAAAGGACTAAGTCAAAAACGCATGTAATACGCCTAGCCTAACTTCACAGCTTAGCCTAGCCTGCCTTAAATGTGCTCAGAACACTCACATGAGCCTACGGTTGGGCCAAATCACCTAACACGAAGCTGAATATCTCATGCAATGTATTGAATACTGCACTGAACGTGAAAAACTGCAAGGTTGCGTGGGTGCTGAATGCTGGTAAGTGTATCGGCTGTTGACCCTCGTGGTCACATGGCTGAAGGGGAGCTTCGGCCGAGAGTTGTGCTGAGTATCACCAGCCTGGGAAAAGATCCAAATTCAAGATTCCGAGTATGGTTTCATCTGAATCTATATCACTTTTACACCATCGTAAAGTCAAAAGTTCCTAAGTTGAACCGTCATAAGTAGGGGGCCATCTGTATTCCCACCTTACAGGCGAGGAAACTGAAACGCAGAGAGAGGATTTCACTTGTGTAGCTCCCTCAGGAGGAAGAGCCGGAAGCACACCTCAGGTGTATATGATTCAGAGCCCTTCTTGTAAGAGCTGATCTTTTTTTTTTTTAAGATTTTATTTATTTGAGAGAAAGAGAGTGTGTGGGGGCGGGGGGGGGGGGGGGGGAGAGAGGAGCACACTCCCGCTGAGCAGGGAGCCCTGCATGGGGCTCAATCCCAGCACCCTCCCCCCATCAGGACCTGAGCCTTAGGCAGAGGCTTAACCAACTGAGCCACCCAGGCGCCCCTGTAAGAGCTAATCTATGCCGCTCTAGAGAGCTGGGCTTCAGCAAGGGAGCTGGTAAAACCCGACAAGGCCATTTCACTGGCGTCACAATGGGCGCCCAAGACCCCAGGTACGACCGGCAGAGCTGCCAGCCAGGGGCTGTCTGTGTCAGCAGTGCTGGGAGGGGGCTTCGGAGCCGGTGTGGAAGACGGTGCTGGGGGCCTCAGCAGTCCTGGCGGGCAGCCAGTGGTCACCTCGTGCCATAATAGTTGACAATTATTGGGCACTTACCATGTGCCGGACGTCACCTAAGTACTTAGTATGGATGAACTTAAATTTAATATTTACAATTCCCATTTTCACAGATTAGGAAACTGAGGCCCAGAGAGGTAAGGTAACTTTCCTAGGTTACATCTCCGATAACTATGGAGGCAGGATGCGAGGCCAGGCGTGTGGCATGCTGGGCTTACGTGCATCAGAGTGTGCTGTGCGGCCCGTCCCAGGGGTCTACAAGGGATGGGATATCCTGAGGTGCGTTTCGTTTATGGGTCCTGCACCCCCGGAAGGGAGAGGACAAACGTGACAGATTGCAAACGTGGCTACAGGACTCTGTGACGCCTTCCTTCAGGAGATGAAGTCCATTCTGTGAGCTTGCTTGGCCTTGTGACTTGCGCTGAAGAGCAAGGGAATATGGTGGAAGCGAGGGTGGATAGGTTCCAAGTCTAGGCCTCGAGAAGCCTTGTAGCTTCTGTTCTCCCCATCCTGGGAACCCTGCTGCCATGGGAAGAAGCTTGGGAGGTGAGCCTGCCGGGTGAGAGATGTGGGGCCCAGTCACCCTTTCTCTCCAGCGCAGCCGGATGTGAGAGAGGCCATCCTGAGCTCTCCAGCACCCTGCCAGCTCACCACAGACCCAGAAGCGAGCCCGGCAGAGCCTGTCTAGAGACTAGATCCACAGAGCCATGAGCAAATAAATGCATGTTTCTTGTCCTAAGCCACTGAGCGGGTTGTTATGTAGCAATAAATACAGCGAGAAATACGTCAAGGAGAAGGAAGATAGGGGAGGTTGGAGGAATTCCCACCAGGCAGGATGGAGAAGGAGAAATCCTTCAGGCAGGGAAAAGAGATTCAGAGGAAAAGGAAGTGGGGGGGGGGGACCGGCCTGGGTCCCTGAGGCCCCAGTGCCCTCCCCTCTTCTGGCTTCCACCAGGTGGAGGAATGGCAGTACTTTTCTGGAGAGACATTACAGCTCGGTCAGTGAGGAAGCTGAGAGCAGGAGTCCTCGGCTGCCTTTGGGAAGACAATCCCCAAGCAGTAAGAGGTGGCTGCCTCTCTGCAGATGGGGTGGTGTCGCCTGCGGGCAGAGGGGACCTCTCAGAGAGCCCCCCCCCAGCCCCCCAGCCCCGCCGCTCAACCCCGGGATCCTGCGCTCAGAGGAAGGGCTCTGCTCCCTCTGGGTAGCAGGGATGCAGACAGCAAGCTGTGGGAGCCTGCACTCCAGGGGCCGCCGTGAGAGTGAGGAGAAGGGGACTGGGGGGGGGGGGAGTGTGTGTGTTTAGGACGTACCAGGGACTAGAAAACCTGGAGCCAGCTGCTCTGGAGGGAATGGCCACTGGGGGAGGGGCAGCCTAAAATAACACCGCTGTTCAGAGTGCAAAGGGTGCCGGGCAACAAACAATACCGAGGGGAAGATTAAATGATACTCATTACATGTCCTCACCATCTAAAATGTACATATTATGGTACAATCATGTCTTTTTGGTGCTGACGTGGGTAATTTTTTGACACAGCCTGCCATCTGCCCTTGTTTTGAAGGGTCACGCCTCCTTGAGGAACTTGAATTTTAACATGAATCCAAGCCCGCAGGTAAAGCGAGAGGCTGTACTGGTAGAATTTCAGGCGGTCATCGAAAGTGGAACAAGGGTTTTTCTTTTATGTGGGTCCCTTCGCTGGGCTCTTGGCCTCAGTGCCAGCCACGGAACCACAAAAGGGGGACCTCGGCATCGGACGCTTTCGATTCCCTTCCTCCAAAATTGCCCCAGTGTTTCTCAGACTTGGGGGAACGGCTTCGTTCCCCGTTCCGAGCGTGGGGGTAGGGGACAGCCGAGCCCGCGCGCCGCCGCCAGAGGGCGCTGCACAGTCGCCGGGTGCGTCTCGGCCGTCTGGGCGTGTGGCCTGGCGTGGGCATTTTTGTGTTGTTTAAATGCCAGCGTTTACTGCTCACTCTTTTCCCAAACGTGTTTCTAATTTACCCGGTATCTCTTCTCTGTGAAAAACTTAAGAAGAAAAAAAAAATCATGCTTAACTTTAGTTCCAGGGTGGGCAAAGGGGTTTGACACCAAATGCAGTTTTGTTCCAGAAACCCTGGGGGCTGGGACCAAGCAGCCAGCAAGGGCTCCCCAGACGCTACTCCTGGGTGAGGACAGAGGCACTCAGAAGCGAGCACACCGAACCCAGCCCCTGAAAATTCTCTTGCCAACCACCAGCACGCCCGCAGGCTTGCCTCTCCAGAGGAGCCTGGGTTTCGGGCCGGGCTCTTGAGCTGGTGTCGGCGGCCGGGCGGAGGGGCCACGCCGCGCCCCGAGCTCCCGCGGGCCCCCGGCGGTGTGCTGCGCTTGGGGAGCGGGGCGCGCGGACCGGGATCCGAGGTTCCGCGGGGGCGGGGGCAGCAGTGAGGGCGCAGGGCGAAGTCGGGGAGGCAGAGGGCAGGCGCTCCGGGACAGAGCAGAGGGGGAGTCCTGTCTGATGGGGGTGGCGGCGACAGTTCCTCGGGCTTGGGTGGAAGCTGGCAAGCCTGCCCGCCACAAATAGAAGGCATGGGCGAAAAGACCCAAAGAGCTTTTTGACTGCTGGGAGGTCTCAGGCAGATAAAGCTCCTAATCCCTGGGGTGGGAGCTGGGGTGAGGTTCTGGGGGGAGTGCCTTGATTGGCGGCTAGGTTCTGTTTTTGAGACCTGAAAAAAAATCGCCTGTCCCCTGGGGAGATTTCTCAGTCACTTTTCTCCTGCAGGAAGCTGCTTCTTGTTGGAGCCTCCTGGGATTGGCAGAGTTAAAATCCTTTAACCCAGGATGCCTTGGGCCTTTTGTTCAGCTCTGACAATGGAATTGGGTGGAGGGGGCTGGGAAGGCAAGTAGCTGGGTCCGGGTGTATCCATGAGGTGGGGGTCTGCTAAAGCTGTGTGCAGTCACTGGGCGAAAAAGCAATTTAGTCGTGTGTGTGTGTGTGTGTGTGTGTGTGTGTGTGTGTGTGTGTGTACTGGGGGGAGGGTGTAAGGGAGCCCAAGGCATAGGGCAAAGCTCGTTAACACATGTGTATGAGTGCCTGCTGTGCGCTCAGCAAACCCATAATTACTCAGGGAGACCTTCCAAAACTGGGAACTCAATACTGGTCCCTAAAAGGTTGGGTAATGGGTTTTTCTTGCATCTGAAATCCGAGGGAACAGACCTCGGGCTTCCCTGGGCTCCTGAATTCTTCTAGATGTCTTTGTCTCCTAAAATTCGGTGCTCCCACAGGACAGCACTTAGTTAAGGACACTCAGAAATGCATACCCTTCAACCATATTCATCACCCTAAAACTGTTGCTCTGACTATATTATGCCCTGGGCTCAGAATCCTCAGCAGCACCCACTAATTCAAGGGACTTGGAATGACCATGTGCAAGCCCTCCCACCATGCAGACTTTTCTTCTCCAGCTCCCCACCGGCATTCTCCCCCAAAGCCAGCCTGACCCCTCATGGTCCCTTGGACATGTCTTGAATTCTCCAGCCTCCCTGTGTGGCCCTGCAGTTGCCTTCCTGGGACACCCTCCCCATCTTCCGTCTAGCCGTCACGTCCCTTCTCCTTTCAGTTCTGGCATCAGTAGGTCAGCTAACATGCATTTACTGAGAGCGCACTATGTGCAAGGCATGTTCTGGGCCTGAGGTCAAGACAAATACTGGTCTATGAGGATTTTATGTTTTAAGGGGAGGGAACAGAGTAGACACAAAGCCAAACAATTTCGCTTGTTGATAAGGACTACAAAGAAGCTAAACTAATGTGCTGGAGTAGGGGGATGGGAGTGGAGCGGGGCTGATGGGGCTGCTTTAGTTAGACAAAGAGACAGTCTCCTTGTGGAGGTGACTTTTGAGACCTTATGGGTGGGGAGGAGGCAGCCTTGTGAAGATCTGGGGAGAAGTGCTCCAAGCAGGCGGAATAGAGTGCAAAAGCCCTGAGGCAGGCATGCGACGGCTGTGATTCAGAGATACCATGGAGACCACTGTTGTTGGGGCAATGGGAACAAGGAGACTTGAGGGGCTCTGGGGACATAGGCAGGGGCTAGATCACAGTCTTTGTGGGCCAAGGTAAGGAGGGTGAGTTTTATTTTGGTTGCAGTGGGAAGCCTTTGGAGCCTCTTAGCTGGGAGTGAACAGACTTCCTTTACCCTTTAGAAAGATCACTCTGGCTGCTTTGCAGCGCATAGACTAGCTGCTAGTTGAGAAGCAGTTGCAGAAGTCCTGGCAAGAAGAGATAAAAGCAGGGTGGTAGCCATAGAGATGGTGAGATGCAGTACTGATTTCCGGAGCAATTTTGGAGGTATAGTAGATAGGACTTACTGATGATCTGACCTATGACAGAAGAGAGGAGTTAAGGATGAGGCCTCCATTTTTAGGCTAACTGGATGGAAGGGAGGCCCATGTTCAGCGGGAAGAGGTGGATTCGTGGTTTTGTTGTGGTCATGCCAAGACCTATCACACATCAGTTGGACCTATGGAGGTAGGTTTGGGTCTGGAATTGAGGGGTGTCTGCCTTAGCCTGAAATTTGAGAACAAGCCTGTAGGTGGTATTCAAAGCTGTGATCTGGATAATTCTACTTAGGGAAAGAGTAAAGACAGAAGAGAGAGGTGTGGACACTGAAGCCATGCCAACATTTAAAGATCTGGGAGAGAGAAGCCAGCAGAGAGGGCTAAGAAGAACAACCTGTGAAGTTGGGGGGAAAAACCACAAGACCGGATTATAAGGAGACGGAGCAAAGGCAGTATTTCAAGGAGGAGGATGTATTGGTCTGCTATTGCTGACTAACAAACAACTATACAAATCTCAGCGGCGTATGACAGTAAATATTTCTTTTACTCATGCATCTGTGGGTCATCTGGAGGTCAGTGAGATGTGGTTGACCTTGGCTGGGCAGCTCTAAGCTGCAGTTGGGTCCGAGTCTGTCCTATATACGTGTCCTTTATCATCCTTGTACCAGCAGGGTGGTTAGGGCAGGTTTTTTCCCATGGGGATAACACTGGCACAAGTAGGCCGGTAGAAACCCTAGATGCCTCCTGTGGCCAAGGCTTAGAACTGGCACCATGTTACTTCCTCCTATATTCCATTGGCTAAAACAGGTTACACAGCCATGCCCAAAGTCAAGGGGCAAGAAAGTATACTCTGCCTTTAGTGGGAGGGACTGCAATATCATATAGAGAGAAATACGGACACAGGGCAGTGACAAGAATTAGGACCAATAGTCAATCCAGCACAGGGTGGTCAAACATGTTCAGTGCCACTGGGAGACCAGAGGAGACAAGGACCATGAGCTGGCCAGTAGTCTAGTCAAGATGTGGGTCACTGGCCTTTTTAGTAAGAGCTATTACAACAGAATGGAAGGATAAAAGCCCAGTTGGAGTGGGTGGAGGTGAGAATGGGAGGTGAGGGAGAGGACTGTCAGCCTAGAGACAACTGGCTTGCTCAGGAACGTTCGCTCTACAGAGGAGCAGCAAAATGGAGTAGCTGGCAGGAGACATGAGGCTAGGGCTAATACATTTTTAAAGTTAGGGACTTAAATCCTGTTTTATTGGGGCACCTGGGTGATTCAGTCAGTTAAGCGGGTGCCTTCGGCTCAGGTTATTATCCCAGGGTCCTGGGATTGAGCCCGACGGTGGGCTATCTGCTCAGCGGGGAGCCTGCTTCTCCCTTTCCCCCTGCAGCTCCCCCCTTCTCCTTGCTTGTGGGCTCTCTCTCTGTCAAATAAATAAAATCTTTAAAAAAAAGGAATTAAAAAAAGTAAAAATAAAAACATAAATCCTGTTTTGCTTCGATGGGAAGGATCTAATAGAGAGGAGGAAGTCGCTGACGCATGAACGAGAGGGAATACTTGTGCTGTGAATGGGGAAGGGGCCCAGGGCGCAGAGGCAGGGGCTGGCCACAGACAGGTGCAGAGAATACAGAGCTGCAGACACTCTGGTGGCTTTGGTGGCAGCAAGATCACACAGTTGGTCTGATTGTACCTATTTTCTCTGTGAGGGATATCTGAGGTCACACGGAGAGTGAGAGAGGAAGGGTGTTGAAAATATGCAGAGAGAGGAGAAAGTGTGAAGTTGTTGCACTGTGGAGAGGGAAAAGACATTTTCTAAGAAACTGTAGTAGGATCGTCCAGCAGTTCAAATGCCTATTTGAAATTTATGGCTGTGCATTTGAAGCGAGTCCATCTAGAGCAGCTGGGGAATTTTCTTCAGCGGTGCGCAACTGCTCGGTTGCAGGTGTGAAGTAAACAGTTTGATTTAAGCACAGTTGAGTTTTCGCCAGGTGACTACGATGGAGAGAGACCAGCGTAAGGAAGTTAAGAATGTTTGCAAGGGAGATTTCGTGTGCTGGATCATGAAATCTCTGCTGGCTGAGAAGGGAAGACACATAGTGGAGGAACTGAGGGGAGAAGACCTGAGGGGAGACACATAGTGGAGGAACAGTAGCAGGATGGGTTGGAGGTCACAGGTGAAATGGAAAGCCTGGAGGGGGTGGCGCCTGGGTGGCTCAGTTGCCTAAGGGTCCAACTCTTGATTTCGGCTCAGGTCATGATCTTGGGGTTGTAGGATGGAGCCCTGCATCAGGCTCCGCGCTCAGCAGGGAGTCTGCTTGTGGATTCTCTCTCTCCCTCTCCTTCTGAGCCTCCCCCCACTCTCTTTCTCTCTCTCTCTAAAATAACAAGTAAATAGGGGCGCCTGGGTGGCTCAGTTGTTAAGCATCTGCCTTCGGCCCAGGGCGTGATCCCAGGGTCCTGGGATCGAGCCCTGCATCAGGCTCCCTGCTCTGCTGGGAGCCTGTGTCTTCCTCTCCCACTCCTCCTGCTTGTGTTCCCTCTCTCGCTGGCTGTCTCTCTCTGTCAAATAAATAAACAAAATCTTTAAAAAAATAAAATAAAATAACAAGTAAATAAATCTTTTTTTTTTTTTTAAGAAAGACTGGAGGGGGTGAACTTAGGGTGCTGACAGGTGGGGAGATCTTTGAATCTAAGATCTTGGGGCTGGTGTAGATAGTCATGGTTCCAAGGTCCAAGGTATGACCATGAAGCTAAGGCAGGACAGGAGAAAATATATTGCTAGGCCTAAGGCATTCAAGGGAGTTAGGGGCTGGGGTGTTGAGTGGATCATCAGCACTGATGTTAAGGTCACCAGGAATGGTGACAGTGGAGGAGGAACAGCCTGTTGCCAAGAGCATCAGGGAACAGAGAAAGTGACCAGGAGGAGGAGAAGGTGACACTAACTAGGAGAAGTGGTGGGTGGTAAACCTGATGGTATGCATTCCAAAGGAGCTGGGGTTTGAAGGCGGAAGAAACAGATTGGAGGTTTTCATAGGGAGTGAGGACCGCTTCTGCATGGCCTGAGGGAGAAAAGAACCTCCAGGGGAGAGCGCTGTGGGGACAGCTGTGTCCTCAGGGGACAGACAGGCCTCCAGGAAGAAGGCAGTGAGGGTCCTAGTCTTAGAGATTTAGAGTAGAGGCAGGGGGTATGGTTTGGGAGGGCAAGGAGGGGAGAGGGTTGGCTGGGGGATGTCAGCAGGTGGGGTAGGGGTCGGGGCTGGTATGAGTGGGCCTGAAGCATGATGGGTTTGCTCTCCCTGCTGTTGGAGGCCTGGGAGGGAGGTGTCAGGGCACCCACACCCGGCCCCTCTGTGGAAGCTTCCCAGATTATCCTGGGAAGACTTCCTTTTCCTAGACTTCCTTTTCCTAGAATCCCCATAACTTTGGTTGCTCATGATTCTCAGGCCTTATCACCTACTTCCAGGTGTCTTCAGCGTTCTTCTTCCGTGTGGATTTCTTCTTTCCTCAATGAGTCGCAAGTTTGGGTAGGAACCCCAGATTTGCCACTTTGCACCCACTCGGGTCCAGCACAGCACCTGACATGAAATGGGTGCTTCTCAAATGTTTGTTGATTTGGATACAAATGAGGTAATGGTTCCCTTTAAGGCCAAGAGTGGGGGCCATCGTCTGGCTGTTGGGGGGGTTCCTTATGCGGGGGGGGGGG
>NW_024426774.1:55129924-55158626 GCF_017311325.1 Ursus maritimus
CACGCCTCCCCCACCCCGCCCCCACGGGCCAGCTGCCGCGCGGCCGCCCCTCTCCTCCCCCTCCGCCGCAGCCGGCAGGGCCAGTAACCCGACTCCGGGCCCGCTCCCCCGCCCGACCCAGGCTCCTGGTGGCCAATGGCCAAGGCCAGAGCCTCCGCGGGGAGCCTGGGGCCCTGGCGGCGCCGTGCGGCCCGGCTGGAGCTGGGGCACCCGGAGGCGAAGGGCTGCCAGCCGGCGCCCGGAGCCGCCCGCCTCACGCCCCCAGCCCCCGCTGTCTACCGTCCGCGCCGGGCTCTTCTGCCCCGGAGGCCCAGCTCGGACTCGCGGCCCCAAGCCAGGAGGCCAAAGGGAGCCGGCACTCAGGGCAGACTGTAGCACCCAGCGGGCCAAGTCGGGGGTGGGGCGCCCCTCGCCCAGGAGTCAGGGCCCTTGACTTGTACACCCGCCCCCGCCCCCTCCCCCTCCCCCTCCCCCACCGCCGCTCAGGACTTTGACCAGAGACCTTGGGCAGTCATGGAATCCCTGAGCCTCGTGTCCTCGCCTGTGATTGAGGCTAGTCTTTATCCGCCTCTCAGCGCGGTGGTGTGAGGACCCAACCAGTGAAGGGCGGGAAAGTCTCCCCAGATTAGCCAGAGGACGGGCCCAAACCAAATCATCCTACCTGTCCCCACCTGCCCGCAGCAGATGGGAAGCGCAGCTCCTCCTCCCCACCAGCCCGGCTCCACCCACCATCCAGGGAATTCCCTGGGTTCAACGGAAGAGCCCAACAACGCTTTCCCTAGCACCCCCAGTACATGCATTTGCCGCAGCTCCTCTCTCTCGAGGCAGAAGTCAGCTGGTGGGGTTTAGCAACCCTGGGGGAAGGGAGCTCGAAATACACGCGGGGCTGGCAGGATGGAGCGCAGGCAGGGCACCTTTCCAGCTACCTAGTTTATCTCCTATGTACTTACTAGAGTGGAAGATGTGCAGAGGAAACCCTCACCAACAATGGCGTTTTCCTCCTCGAATAATGAAAACTGCACACTCCTGACAACTACCGTCCATAGGCTACAAAAACTGACGTGTCTATCCAAACCTGTGATCATGGTACCCAAAAGAAAAGCACCCAAGAACTCAGGAAATACATTATACTCTGCAAGAAGAGGACGAGAGGAAGTCTTGTCAAGGATGCATTATTTTAACATTCACAGCCTCCCCACACCCATAAAGTAGCAGGGCGTGGCCGATGGTGATGAGGACATACATGTGGGGGGGGGTCCCCTGATTTCTTCATTTCTGTCTCCATCTCCTGAGCAGGCTCCCAGGTGGCTCCTGGAACCTGGAGCTTTGGCTCACACCCTTTCTCTGCACTGGGCTGGCCACCCTTGGGCACCTTGTCTGGGGCACAATGTTGCAATGGTAAATTCTCTCTTTCTTGGGACTTAGACTCCAAGGGCTGGGAGGCCTGATCAGGCCCTCTAGATGAATCCAAAGGCAGGAAGTGCCTGGGGAGTCCGCGAGGACATCCCTAAGTAGCGAGAGGGAGAGGTGCCCACCAGCCCAGGCCTGATGTTCTGCAGGCTTCTTGAATTCATTTGCTTCCAGACCTTTGCAGCCTTGCCAAACCCTGTGTGAGAGATCAGAACAGCTGGAAATTTCTAGCAGGAAAGCACCAGGTGCTGAACAGGTCTCAGTCTGACTTAGTTAGGGGCTGGGGCCATTTGGGATTGGCATTCTTGTCTTAGCAGACAGGCAGGAATTGCTGGCTCTTGGAAGACAGGGCTCCCCCTGAGCCTTTGCTGGGGCTGCAGTAAACCCAGGACACAGTGCTGGGGACGAAAACTAAGAGACTCCTCCCCTCCAAGCGCCAGTTAGAGGACACAAAGGGCCTCCTCTGCTGGCCAAGCAGAAGGGGATGGACTGACCAGGGAGGGCTGGGACTGTCACCCAGTCAGAGCCAGGCGGCTGCAAATGAAACACAGGCCTAGAAGGCTCAGACAGGCACTCAATCTTTCCCAGAGCCAAGAAATCCTGGCTAGAAACTTGACTATGGAGCAACGAAAGGCACCGGGAAATACTTGAAACCGGGCGAGACCCCTGGTAATGTTGGACTCTTGACAAACAAGGAGCTGAGCCAAATGCTCACCACCACCCCCCGCCCCTGCCTGGCCCAAACACAAAAGCTGAGCTGGCCAGAGAGGACCCAGGGGAGGTGGTGGAGAAGCCGGGGAGGGACCCAGCAGGAAGAGGAAAGCAGGCAGCGGGGGTAATTTTTACCCTGCTCAGACCCCAGAGCTCTCCTACAGCAAGTCTGCAAAGCAGGAAGTTCCCGTGGCTTCGCACAAAGCCAAGGTCACTCAGAACCTCTGGAGTTGCCACCAGGGGCTTCAGAAACTCCAACGTGGCAGCGTGGAGCCGCCAACACACAGTAGCCAGGCTGCGTGGGTCAGCTTTTATATGAAGAAGGGGTTTGTAGGGGCGGCTGCTGAGGGAGCGTAGTACCCCCCACCCCCAGCCCCAGGCTATGGAGGGACCGACCTTAGCCCTCAGAATAAACGCGGCTGGGGGGGCGGGGTGGTGGCGTTCAGCCTGCTTTATTTTAACTGAGTGTGCACGGTAGCATGTTATGGGTAAAATTTATAAACCTGCTAAGGAATTCTTTTATTCATATTTCTTGTAATGTGGGAGGGGAGTTACTTTGTAAAAGTTCTAAAGTTAAAGAAAAAAGAGAAATCATCCTGTGTTGAAGATAGATTCAGGGTCTCAATTCTCTTTATCCTTTGCTAAATTTCGAAGAAAAAAAAAAAAGAAATATGCCATGGCACGAAGGCTTCTTGTTTAAAAAAAAAAAAAAAGCTGCTTTCTGAATATAAAAGTAGAACACGCTCTATA
Organism: Ursus maritimus; assembly: GCF_017311325.1. Lineage (NCBI taxonomy): Eukaryota > Metazoa > Chordata > Mammalia > Carnivora > Ursidae > Ursus > Ursus maritimus. The sequence goes on from NW_024426774.1 coordinate 55,132,796, forward strand.
AAAAGAAATTCAGACAAAAGGTATAAAAAAGGGAGCAGAAAATCAACTATAATCCCACCACTCAATGATAGATAGCCCGGATATCATTTTCATATATTTTCCCCCTACTATTTTCTAAGCAAGCAGATACGTTTTTACCAGAGATAAAACGATTAACATTAAGAATGGTCTTAGCTTCCTACCTCCCTACCCCCCCCTTGGACCTTGGGCAGAGATGTTTTGGGGAAGGAGCTGGGCCTTGGCACGTGGTGAGTGGGGAAGAGGGGAGGTCTCCCAGGGAAGATGGCAAGGGGGCCCAGTGAAGGCTCCATGAAGGATTACTTCCACCACCCAGCACCGTTTCCTTCAGGGAATCTCCCTTTCCCCATTCCACAGTAATCTCCTCAGCCCCGGAGCCTTGGTGGTGCTGACCTCACTCCTTCTCCCCCGACCCCATCCTGGACTGGAGCCAGGCAAAGGTCTCCACACTCCGAACAGGGTGACTGCTCCAAGGACAGACACGTGACCCAGCCAGGAGGAAGTCTTCTCTCTTGCTCGCCAAGCTTCCTGGGACAGCTGAACTGGCAGTGGCCCTTTCCTCCCACCAGGCGAGGGCTGCCGAGGTGCTCATGGAGCTGAGCAATGGAGGCCAAACCTTGACAGCATCCCCCGGTCCCAGGTACCAACCACGTCTGAAGCCAACAGCATCCGTCCTGGACTTTTCATTTACATGAGTTCAAACATTTCTCTTTTTTTCCCCCAAATTGTTATCAGATTTTATTTTCTAAGCATTACCTTTTTTTTTAAGGTAAATTTCACATAACTTCAAAATTAACCATTAACCATTTTAAAGTGTGTGGTTCAGTGGGACTGAGTACATTCACAATGTTGTGTAGCCATTGCTTCTGTCCAGTTCCAAGACATTTTCATCACTATCACCCCAAAAGGAAACCCCATGCCCATCAAGCAATCACTTCCTATTCTCCCCTTCCTCTCAACCCCTGGCAGCCACTAGTTTGCTTTCTGTCTTTGTGGCTTTACTTACTCTGGAAGTTTCATGTAAATGGAATCATACAATAAGTGACCTTTTTGTGTCTGGGTTCTTTCATTTAACATGATGTTTTCTTTTTTGCTTTCTTTTTTCTTTAATTATTTGACAGAACGAAAGTGCACAAGCAGGGGGAGCAGCAGGCAGAGGGAGAAGCAGGCTCCCTGCTGAGCAAGGAGCCCGATGCAGGGCTCGATCCCAGGACCCCAGGATGATGACCTGAGCCAAAGGCAGACGCTTAACCAACTGAGTCACCCAGGCGCCCCAACATGATGTTTTCAAGGTTTATCTATGTTGTAGAATGTTGAAGTATTTCGTTCCTTTTTAGGGCTGACTAATATTCCACCATATGATTATGCCTGTCAGATTTTGTTTGTTTGTTCTTATAGACATTTGAGTTGGTTCTACCTTTTGGCTCGTATGAATAATGGTGCTGTGAACATGCATTAATAAGTATTCATTTAAATACCTGTTTTCAATTCTTTTGGGTACATAACTCTGAGTGGAATTGTCAGGCCATATGGTGATTCTATGTCTATATGTTCTTTTCCAGTTTAATGTGAAATGGGTTTCTTTCCTGGGCAAGCAGCATGGCCAAAGCAGGGAGCATGGAGGGAAATATTCTGCCTGGAGAGAGTGGGCAAGCAGAGAGATGAGAAACAACAGAGATGAAATACATTCTCAGATGGGAGAGTGACGTGAGAAAGTACTTTCTGGACAAGCAACAGGGCATCCTGTCTGGGAGACCCACAGAGAAGAGGAATCTTCTTCAAGCAGCCGCTTCAGCAATCCAGTCTGTGAGAGGAAGTGCCCCCTCCTTCCTTTGTTTGCTCCACTTCCCCTTCCTGTCAACGCCCATGCAGGGATGAGCCCACAGGGGTGTTCTGGGTGGGAGAGAACACATTTTCCTTTTAAAGGAGAAGGGTTTGTTTCACGGGGTAACTCCCACAGCTCAATGCCAGGAATTGATTTCTCCACTGTGATGAGCCACAGGTCAGCCCTCAGGACCACAGCGGAGGGCCACCTTCAGACATGGCCCCTCTGCCTGGGACACCAGGTAGGGTGAAGCCCCTGGCCTGGCTTAGGAAAGAAATCCCTGGGGCCTCTGCTCCTGTTCCCTCATTCCCACAAGAATTAAAATTAGTATATATTTATATTTAATAAAAGTAATACCTTCACATAGTTTAGGAGCTGAGATCTCCTACCAATAGCCAGCATCAAGTTGCCAGCCAGGTAGGGGAGCCATGTTGGAAGGGGACCCTCTGGCCCCTGTCAAGCCTTCAGATGACCGCAGCCCCAGCTAGCTAGTATCTTGACTAAAACCTCACGAGAGACCCTGCACCAGGACTGTTAAGCTAAATGACTCCTGAATTTCTGATCCACAGAAGCTGTGTGAGATAATAAACACTTATTGCTGTTTGAACCAGCAAAGTCTTGAGATAATTTATCACACAGCAATAGAGAACTCCTAGACAATTTGGCTATTATGATTTTCTTGGGTCAGTGATCTGAGCGAAGGAGCTGGGGAAGGAGATGTTCTGACGCAAGTGGGCTGCAAACAGTATTAATGGCTGGAGACACCTTGCTTCTAGGTGTATAACGTGATGGGCTCAGGACCATCTGGACAAGTTTCAGAGCTGCCTTTGAAATGATAAGTTTCACACCAATCTGAAGTGTACTTCAGAAGCCAAAGGTCTCAGGGAGGCAATGCCTTGGGTGGACAGACCTTGTTCACAGATGACCTCAAGTGCTCAGGTGCCAAACAGCCAAGCCAAGACTCCTGGGGCTGTTGACCTAATGCAGTTCCCATGTTTAGGAATTGATGGAGCACTTTTTTTTTAATTTTGAAAGATTTTTTATTTATTTGACAGAGAGAGAGAGACAGCCAGCAAGAGAGGGAACACAAGCACAGGGAGTGGGAGAGGAAGAAGCAGGTGCCAGCGGAGGAGCCTGATGTGGGGCTCGATCCCAGAACGCTGGGATCACGCCCTGAGCCTAAAGCAGACGCTTAATGACTGAGCCACCCAGGCGCCCCTGACTGAGCACTTTCATTAGAAAAAGTCGTCCCAGGCACAGACTCATCTGAGTCCAGCCTGTGTTTCCAGTGTGTGGAAGCTCAGCCCTTGCCACGAAAACACAGTGAAAACCTCTGCAGTATTTCCCAGTGAGACCGGCTTCCTTCTCTGCCACCAGGAGCTGGGCAGAGCTGCAGGGCACAGGACAACCACATGTCGTGAGCTCACGAGAGCTCATGTCCAAGAAGTCCCCACCCCCTCCCTCTCGGTACCCGAGATTCTGGGAAATCAGCTCTATTTTCAGCCTCTAGGTTTCCTTGTTATTATGAGCGCTGAGCTCCTCGGAAGCAGGTGGCCACAGGGGAGCTGAGAGACAGGAAGATGAAGAGAGATCCACACAGCCCCTCAAGGAGACAGTTCTCAACCTGAAAACTCCAGAAACCTTTGTCAAGGATCCTCTCAGCTGCTGCCCCTTAGAGACTGTATTTGGGGTCACGTTTGCTTCTCTCAATGAATGAATTGTCAGCCAATTTGAGCCTCCTTCCTTGAAAGAAGTTTGATCTAGAACATTTCAAAGAGAGTTTTAACACTTCTGGGGGTGTTTTTGGTTTTTTTGTTTGCTTTTTTGCTGCTTATCCTTTTCCCCTCTGGTTTTGCTGCTTAGAGACAGATTTTAAATTCGTCAACATCAGCCTCCCCATGGCGGTAAAGGGAAGCCGTTGAGAAATGGCCACTCTTCTATTTCCCCTAGCCCTTGGGAAGAAAGAACACAGAACTGGAGTTTGAACCATTTAAAGACCCTGGAGCTTACAAGGCTTTCCTCCTCCAGCAGAGGCCTAGGGACAGTAAAGGAAACATATCCAGCCAATTGGTTATTTAAAAGCCTTTGCTTAGCATTTGATGAAGGATGCCTTTTGGATTAACCATTAAAATTGACTTCCAGTTCCCAACAGAAACTGAACACGTCCAGGGTCGGCACGCGGGGTAAACGAGGGCACCAACGTTGAGAAAGCAAAGGCTGGGTTCCTTAGAAATAACCACAGTTGGTGTGGGTAGGAGGGCTCCCCTACAGTTTCCTCGGCCTCCACGCATGTCCTCCCGGAGTGGACAGTATCAGCACCAGGGTCAAAGGGGAAATGGTGGGAACAAGGCGTCCCTAGCAGCGACTTTAGACAGGGCTGGCAATGTAAGAAAAGCAAACATGAAATCAAAGGATAATACTGCCAATGCTTCTATTGCAATTTGCATCACATTACCCATAATGATTTGTAATTTTACATTTAAAGCTATTATCTTTTGGCAGACACCTTGACTTTAAATAAGTGTCTGTTACCCCAAGGGGCTGCAGCAAGCTGTGCCTCGCATCCCACAGTGAGATCCAGAGTGAGGATATCCTCCGCGGAGCGCGGCTGTCCGCACAGGAGCACCACCAGCCTGAGGCCGCGCCCTGCTCTTGGGCACGAGGCTGCCCTGGCTTGGCACTTACCATGGTCACTGCTTTGGTGACTGTCATCCTGCCAAAGGCTTTCAGCTACCACCTTTCATCTACTCCCACTTCTTTCTGCATCGAAAGTATCAAGTATCTTTCATTCTCCCCTTGGTGCCCTAGGACCGTCTGTCCTAAAGGATCGTCTCTTGGTCTGTGACATCTAGGAACCTACCTAGACTTAAAAACAGCAAGAAAGCTCCCCCAAGAGCCACTCGCAGAATGAGAAGTTGGATGGATTCCAACTGGTGTGCCACCTTCCTAACCCCACACACTTTTAAGGTGACAGGAGACTGAGGAGTGATAGGGGGTTATCACAGAACATTCCAGTCCCTTTGTCAGAGTCTGAAAGCTCCGTGGAGCAAATGACTATACAGAAATTTAATCAGAATGGAAGAACAGGCAGAAGCAAACTGAGGGGCGGGCTGGGAGCTATTTCTCCTCCTAAAACATTCTACACACTGGTAAGTACTAATACAGTCACAAGAAATAGGACAATTACCTAAAGTACATAGCCAGTGGCCGGCATGCAGTAAGTCTATCAGTTAGCTCTTTCTGCTTAACCAGCCAAAACTGAGCGGCTTGAAACGACCACCATCATTTAGCTCGTGATTCGGCAGTTGGAGTATTTCGGCTGGCTCGCGCGCTCTGCAGTCAGCTGCCTGACCACCAGCGGCTGGCCGGTCCAGGGTGGCCTCGGTGGGGGCAGCTCCTCTGCGCAACGTGGCCCCCTGTGCCGTGGCAGCCTAGCCCGGCCCTCACATGAGTTCCCGAGAGAAAAGTGGGCGCGTTCTCCCGAGGCCTCGGCTGGGAACAGTACCCACGGCGTTGTACTGGGCCAAGCAAGTCACTAGTGCAGCCTGAATTCAAGGAGCGGAGGAGTAGCCCGTTGTTACTGGTGGGAGGGGCTGAAAAGTCATCTTGCAACGTGGTGCCTACAAAGGGAGTGACGAAAGACTGTGGCCATTTCTGCAACCGACTACTGTAGATACCAGTAAATTCTGTGAGCGTGTGTAGTTTTCCTACCATTTCCGAAAGGAATTACAGTGACACGTCAGTTGACAAGCCTAGGATGAAAAGCTATTTGGAAAAGCCAGACCATCAGACTGAGAAAGAAGGTGGTCAGAGGGTGACACCTTTGTTAATGTGCTTGTTTCCCCAGAAGCCGACCCCCACCCCCAGGGTCCCTCCTCTGATCCGGCTCGTCTTCCCCCTCCCCTTGGTGTGAGAGCCGGGCTGGGCCTTGCCCAAGTCTAGAGGCCTGCCCTCAAGGCACGGGCAGTGGTTAAGGAGACTTTCTCCATCCCCTGGCTCCCCGTCTAGCAACCCCGTTTCCTTGTTTGCTACTGTCCTCTTGGAGTCATTTCAGTCTCTCTGGGAAGAATGGAGTCCGGACTCCGTTCGAGGTTCATCACCCCGATCCGAATGTTTATTTCCCTCTTCTTTGGGCGGTAGTAACACACGGCCAGGGTCCGTGAGATCATCCCGTTTCTCGAGTTGGTTAGATATTTGGAGACAAGTGTGAAGAAACCCATTGTCTCAATGTGTACGGCCTACCTTCTGTGACCTTCTCAGGTGAGACAAATCTGTCTAGTGCTTTCCCTTCAGAAGTGGGAAATGTAGCCCCTCTTCCTTCCGAGTCCCACCACCGGTGCTATTACACACACAGGTATAGTGCACTCACAGAATTGCATTGCTCTGTTTCTTGAGCAGAGCACATACTGTTGCTTCTCACCTTCTTCCGCAATTGTCTTTTTCATCACCCTTTCTAGCTCAGCACGTGACACCACAGTCGCCTACGAGATGTAGGCAAAGTCAGCCAAGTGAGGTTTCCGGAAAAGCTTTTTTTCCCTGACTTAAAAAAAAAAAGCGAAAAGATTGATGAGCTCTTTGCCCTTCTTCCTTCTTCCTGCCCGGAACATGGATGTGAGGCCAGGAACTGCAGCAGCCATATTGTGACCATGAGGACTACTGTCATGGGCTGAGGATGGTAGGGCAAAATGTGTATCCAACAATGTATTTGAGCAGCTGCACCAGCCCTAGGATTAAGCAAGTTAGTGTAAGTCACTGTTGGTTGGATTTTCTTCTTATTTGCAGCCAAATTCTTTACTGATACAGGCAGGATCTTTACTGGTTTGAGAGGAAAGTGGATTCACAGAAATATAACCGAGAGAGCTGAGGATTTCTAAGGAAGTCCCAGGAATACATCGGTCAGAGATATCATGGTCCATTTCAGGCTCAAGTTTCTACTGTACCTTTACTGGAAGGGAAACAAATCAGTATCAAGGAGGGTTAGGATGCCATCACCTGAAACATACTACTATTTTTTATTAAATCCCAGATGCCATCAGTTGTAAAGTGCAGCATTATTTTATGTATCACTGTGAAAGAAAAAAAATGTTCTTAGGACCACCACTAATTATGAAATGCCTCCAGTCTGATTTCAGAAGCGTAAAAATGGGGGGCATCCTCGAATCAGTGAAATATGGCATCGGTTTGCTTCTTTGATTATTGCCTGCCATCTCCCTTGGGTCTGACTGGTTCTCTGCTGAGTCCTCCATACCTGGAATTGGGCCGGGCACAGAACAGGCTCCATAAATATTTGTTATTGAATGAATCAGGGATCAAGTCCCTGCCTTTCCAATAACTTCTCATGCCACCCTGGCTGAGCAAAGCATTTCCCTTTGTGCCTCATTTCATCATAATGTAGTTTAACTGAACCTCACCAGCACAAGAGAAATAAAAAGCCCCACATGAATGGAAAGCGGACCCACACTCTGTGTCACCATGGCGATGCCGCCCAGCCCCTCAGATGGATGCAGGAAGGCCTCATTTGCCAGCCATCATTGCTAGAAACCCCACTTTCCCCAGAGCCCGATTCCTGCTAAGGCTCTGGGATTAACCCTTTCCAGTCAAGACTTTTCCAAAACTCTGAGTTACTAAATGGGCTCCCTGCAAATGGACAAGGGCTGAGGAAGTAGGCAAGAGTGTTTGAGCAAAGAGATGGAGTTTTGTAATTTGCCCGAATTTCTCCAGGAAGTCCACATGCCAGTGTGTGATTGACACAAAATATATTTTTTAAAGATTTTATTTATTTATGTGACAGAGAGACAGCCAGCGAGAGAGGGAACACAAGCAGGGGAGAGTGGGAGAGGAAGAAGCAGGCTCGTAGCGGAGGAGCCCGATGTGGGACTCGATCCCGGAACGCCAGGATCACGCCCTGAGCCGAAGGCAGACGTTTTAACGACTGCGCCACCCAGGTGCCCCTGACACAAAATATTTTTAAGCAACATCAGCCTGCATCTCGCAGAGAGATAGTCTTGCCTAATCAAAATCACTGGGCTGATGAGGTCGAGAGCCATGTGTGTCCTTCCTGCACCTTATTCAGAAATAATGAAGATAATAGTAAAAACTCATACATAGTGAGTGACAAACCCTTTGCACATGTCTCCTTATTTAGATTTTTAAAAAAATTTATTCGTTTGAGAGAGAGAATGAGAGAGGGAGAGAGCATAAGCAGGGGGAGCGCTGAGCAGGGAGCCTGACGTGGGGCTAGATCCCAGGACCCTGGAATCATGACCTGAGCCGAAGGCAGACGTTCAACTGACTGAGCCACCCAGGCGCCCCATGTCTCCTCATTCAACAAAAACTTGGGGGATAGGAAGTATCATTACCCTCTTTTTATAGGTAGGGAAATTGAGGCATGGAGATGCAGAGTCACAGTCAGCAGCATAGCCTGGCTTTGACCTCGGAGTCTAGGCTCATTGCTATTATGCTTTACTGATTTGTAGCTGCCTCATGTGGGGTACCTAGCTGATGCTAGGCTTCGCAGCAAGGCACGGACAACAATGGAGCTCAGTGCCTGCTCTGAAAGAGTTCATGCTCTGGTGGAGAAGACAGACCAGCTGACAGATCCAGGCAGAGATGGGTACACAAAGGGTCACAGGGATACAAAAGAAAGAAAAACGGCTGTGCCTGGGAGCAATCAAGGAAGACATCCCAGAGGAGGTGGCTTTAAGGAAGGCACTAAAGGGAAAGTAAGAGGTTGCTCAGAAGACAAAGGAGAGGTGGGGCATCCCAGGGGGAAGCTTCTTGAAGGCTGGATTTGGGGAAAGGGAGGAGACAGAAGATAGGGCTGAAAATAAGAAAGGGGCTCCATGGGGAAAGAGTTTTCCTGCCTTGGTCAGGAAGCCTGGGAAGGATTTAAGCAGCAGAAGGACAGGCTTGCTTTGTGTTTTGGAAAGAGCTCTCAGGTAGTTGAGCAGGGGGAGACTGTGGGGAGAAGAAGAGAGAACTGCATCGGAGTGGACTGTGAATTTTATATTCCATGACACACTGTGAAATGGAGAGAAGGGTGGACAGACATGGAGATGAATTTTGGCTTCATATAAAAGGGAATGGACATCCATGTCTACAAAACTCCCACACAAACTGGACAAGCCTTCCATATGTCCATGTGCAATGGCGAAGTTCTCTGGCAAGGTCTCTACTCCCATTTCTAAAACACCACCATTTATCTCTCTGATGCCGGAAATTCTACCTCCAGAAACTACTCCTGAGTTAAACACTGATCTTTCTTTTTCAGAGTTTCTTGTTTTTTCCAAGGTGGTTCTTTTACTTATTTTTTTAACTTTTCAAAGTGGCACACCTTTCTGACAGAAAAAGAAAACTTAAAAACATACTAAAGATGTCCTACATTTCCTTCCCAACTGTGGCTGAGATTCTGAGTGTTCCTCAATATCTATCCTTGCTTCTTTTTTTGGTGGCAGAACTTGGGTTATATTCTGGGTGGCAATGTGTCTTCCTAAAAAAAACCCTTCCATTTCCTAGACTTTTTTTGCATCTGTGTATGACTATGTGACTAGATTTTGGCAATGATGTAAGCAAGAGTGTTCTGTGAGACTCCTGATAAGGCTGCTTAAAGGGAGCTTTTCTTTTCTTCCTTCCAGACTGCAACCCAATGTGATGTGACGTGATGACTGGTGCTTCAGCAGCCATCTTGGATCATGAGGTAAATTTGAGGATGGAAGCCACATACCAAGATGGTGATCAAGAGGTCACACTAGGGACACCTGGGTGGTTCAGTCAGTTGAGTGTCTGACTCTTGATTTCGGCTCAGGTCATGATCTTGGTGTCGTGACACTGAGCCCAGCATCAGGCTCTATGCTCAATAGAAAATCTGCTTGAGATTCTTTCTCTCCCTCTGCCCCTGCCCCTGCTCATGCTCTCTCTGTCTCAAATCAATAAATCTTTAAAAAATTATATAAAAAAAGAGGCCAGGGGCCTGGGTGGAGCAGTTGTTAAGCATCTGCCTTCGGCTCAGGGCATGATCCCAGCATTCTGGGATCGAGTCCCACATCAGGCTCCTCCGCTAGGAGCCTGCTTCTTCCTCTCCCACTCCCCCTGCTTGTGTTCCCTCTCTCACTGGCTGTCTCTCTCTGTCAAATGAATAAATAAAATCTTAAAAAAAAAAAAAAAAGAGGCCACACAATACCAGTCCTAGACTGCTCAACTCTTGGGTGAGAAAGAAATATATTTCTATTTATTAGGCTGCTCTGATTTTGGTTATTCTGCCACAGGTGGCTGAACCAAATTCTGTATGATACATCAACCATGCTGTCTTTTAGAGAAACTGACTGGCCCAATAGTGGCTGCACCGTGACTGATTGAGTCTGATGCGATCAGCTGATCCCCATGGAATCACCTATAGGCTGTAGAAAGCCAGATCCTCCCTCTTGGGTATTGGGAATTAGGTCAGAGACTCTCTAGTTAGTCCATGTTGAGGCCTGACATAGAAAGTCACATGGTCATGAGGTTCCGAGACCACCATTTTAGGGCAGCCACAATGGGCCCTGTGCTGATAATTGAGTGAAGGAAGCTGTCTGCCGAGAGAAAAGGCTGAGGTGGACCCAGGCAGGAGAGACGAGAGCCTGTGGAGCCCTGGAGCGTGAGAGGGAATTGGAGAGGGTGCTGCTGAGAATTTTCTGTTCCCTTGAGGCCGCAACCGTACTATCTGCAACCAAGTTTTGTGTGAATTCTAGTTTCCTAGTAATAAGCCTTTTCTTTTAAACCCACGTCAGCTTGAGTGAGTTTCTGTTTCTTGCAGTTAACGGATTCCTAACACAACCCTGCAAACCGTCCTGTCATTTCCTTTTTCGCTTTCCAGATTCCCTTTTAAGATACGAATGCCCCTGAGGAGGTAAGGTGCACATCACTAACACTGGAGGATACGTGACTTCTGTCATCTTCCCGAGTGGGAGAAGTGAAGGAGGAGGCAGGCCGGTGCCAGCGGCGTCAGGGGAGCAGATGCCCGACAGGTGGGCTGTGCCCATGAAAGGGCCGGGGAGCCCTGGCTGTCCTCACAGTTGTGCTGCGGCTCAGCCCGGCCTGCGGACTCTCTTCCTGCCCTCAGGTCTGCAGGAGTCGGCTCTACAATTCCCGGAGAGGGCTGTTCCAAAACACAGGGCTATAACACAGAAGGTAAAGAATGAGCTGGAAGTCTGATCTCTTCAGACTGGATCTGCGGCCCAAACCGAATTCTGCAGAAATGGAAGACTGTTCTATTTTGCTCCATCTAAAAGAGTGGGGAAGTTTCTCTATTTTGTTGCACCAAAAACTTGCCATCCCATGGTTCAGTAGTTTCTCCCACCTTCTCATATCCCAGGGGACAAACTGTTAATTAACAACAACAAAACCCAAAAACATCAGCATTCTTCGTTACCTACCTCAACAAGTGGCTTCTTTAATGGCTGGCTTTCGGGAAGGCCATCTAAAACCCCCACACCCCCAGAGAACCGCCAAGAGCACGTTCCAAAGCCACTTTCAATTCGCTTGAACTTCTTTATACCCTTTCTCATTCCACAAGGGATCTGAGGGGGCTGTCAACTTTCTGTGTCCTCAGCTCATGACTCCAAACTTACAATGAGCACTGGCTGTGTGCGGAGGGCTAGAAATACCGCGGTGGCAAAGGTGAGTCAAACACTTGGTGCAGGCGAGGCACCGTGCGAAGCAATGAACTCATTTGGTCTGCGAGAGGGACCACCGTGTTTCACTGAATCGACATCACCATCGATTGTGAGTGGTACCATTACACACCACTAAGAAAGAAAAAAAAAAATCTGTCGATTAACTGGAAGAGGCGATACCAGTCAGGATACTGGAGATTGTGCTGTCAAAACAGAACCCCAAAGTTCCGGGGCTAAAGAAGAAAAGTAAATGCCCATGGACCCCTCCTCGTCTGCACCATGGGATCCAGGTCCACGGAACAGCCTCCCTCTGGAACTTTGCTGGCTGCCTTTTAAAGCCAAGGCCAGGCTGTGATACATGTCACTTCCCTACACACTGCACTGGCCACAGCAAGTCACATGGCCACCCCGAGCTCCGCAGATGGGAGGCAGGCTCGTGCAGGAAGGGGCATTGCAGCAAACACCAGCACAGCGCCCTACCTCCGCACTGACCGGAAGACACAGCCTGCAGAGCCCAGTTTCCGAGATAGTAAACGGTAGAAAAGTGTACATCCTGGAATTGATGAGACATAGAACTACGACACCCAGTATACAGGTGAGGAGCGGAGGCCTGGGTGGCCACACAACACAGAGACCTTGGAGGGGAAGAGCGGAGCTTCAGCCCGGGGATCACCCACTCCAGCTTTAACCCGGCCCCCGTGAGCCCTTACGGAGGAGGCCGGCTCTGTCAGGTGCTGGGGGCGCCTGGGGGCCTCTCAATTGCTCTCCATGTATTAATCCCTTGCTTTTTTAAAAAACTCTTTTCAAAATTCCAAAGTATGGAGCTAGCACTGTGCTAGGGATGACACTGAGGCACAGGGCCTAGTTCCCTGAAACGAAAGGTCCCAGGTCAGCGGGGGTCAAAAGGAAGACTCACAGAGGTCAGCTATTAGCTGGGGAAAGAAAGGCATGCTCTCAGAGGCTGAGATACACGTGACCCCTTCCGATACAGGGCTGGCCCTGGCCCTGGTAAATCATCCCATAAAGAGATGACTGTTTACTCTAGGCAGAGGCCTGGTGGGTGTGGGTCGAGTGCCAGGAAGCCAGTGAGCTGGCCATCGGAATGTGAGTGTGGGTGGGGTGGGGGGAAGTGGCCACCGGCTTCCACTGAGTCACAGAGGACTGAGTGGGGGAAGGTGGCTGGCCCCACCTTGGCGCAGCAGGAAGGAGCAAGGTCGGAAGAGTCAGAGGTTGGGTGGGGCTGGGAGGGGGAGACAGGCTGTCTCAGGCCCCAGCAGATCCCTGAGGTGGCTGGCAAACAGGCCTTCCACGCAAACATTGCCCAGTGAAAACCACCCAGGATGCAGTTGGTGATCCAGAAGGCTCCTTCTGGGGTGTAAATCAGGGTTGCCGTAAGAACTTCCAGAACCTTGCCTTTGGTTTGAAATTCGAAAGTTGCTGCTGGGGCATCCAATACAGATGAGAAGTAGAGACCTGAAAAGGGGCGTTTCGTGCCACTTCTCCCCAGAACCAGAATCACAACGCCGAGCAAGCTTTCAGACATTTTAAAAATGGGAAGTCAGAAAAGCTGAGGGTTTCTAACAAGTCAAAAGAACAGAATGGTTGGAGGAGATGTGGACAAAATCAGAAAATGAAATGAAGCCAGCTATAGGATGGGCTGCTGGCGAGTCACAGTGTAATCTGAGTGTGCAGTCCCAGCTCTGCTTTATAAAGTGGAAAGGGATTACCGTGGAGGGAGGGAGTGTGCAGCCAGTCGGACAGCTGCCGGCCTCCTGCAGGGCTCAGAGGCCAGGCTGGCCTGCCAGGACCCCGCCTCCACCCAAGCTCCCCTCCCCGGGGCCCCAGAGAGAGGGTTCACTCCTGCACTCTGCCCAGAGGGCCCCCAACCTCCACATCACCCTTCCAGACCCACCCTCTGGCCTGTCTGGCCACCATCCTGCCTCATGTCTATCTAGAGCCTTCTTTCCCATCCTCCTCCACACCTGGGCCGCTCTCTCTCCTCTCCATCCTTCAAGGTCCTCCTCCTGAATTACCCCAGGCCTCACTGAACAGGTGCTGTGTCCATTCCTGGGGCTCCTTTGACTGTGAGGGTGGGGGCCTGGCTTGTAGAATCGGGGGAGGGGGTGAGGGTGGGGAAGCATTGACTCAAGTAACTGTAGGGAACAAAAATGTTTTCCTCAGCCCTCTTAGGGTCCCTGGCCATGTCTGAAAATCAAACCGACAAAGACAGGTTAACAGGAGAAAAGCACACAGACTTATTTCATCTGAGTTTTTTGTGACACAGGAGCCTTCACAAGGAAGTGAAGGCCTGGAGAAACCTGAGTATTTTCTGCTAGGTTTGACTTAGGGCAGGTAGTCGTGGAGGAGTAAGACAAAGGAGTGATGGAGTATGAGGGGATTGCAGCAACCTGGGGGAGATTTGGGAAGGCCGCTTTGTAGGGTTCTGCTTGGCGTCCCTTTGTCCTCAGAGACAAGGATGCTCCTTTCCTCTGGGTGTAGGGAGGGTGCCTCTCACGGGAGGGTTTTATGATTTGCTTCAGGGAAGAGGGTTGGGGGCTCAGAGTGACTTTCCCATTTCTGCTCTTTTCTCCAATTCCCTCAGCCTAAAATATTCAAGATGCTGAGATGCTGTATTTTGGGGTAGCGTGTCTTTGAACCTCATCATAACCAGTCGGAGGAAAATTCCGCACTAGAGACTGGGGGGGGGGGCGGGGGAGGGGGATGCTGATCAGCTAGAGACTGAAACCCCATCTGTCTGTCTATCCCTGCCTGGTGCTTTCCTCTATGTTTATCTCCTTAGGTTCCTTTCCTCCTCTCAAGCCGGCTGCCCCCTCAGGCTGGAACATGGCCTTGCCTCTCGTTCCTCCCCTCACATCCTCAAAACCAGGAGTGGCCACCTCTTCCTCCGCTCCCTGGTGGCATCCTCCCCAGTGGCTGGGGCTGTGAAGTCTTTGAAGAGAATTTGGAGGCGGTTGGTGCTGGGAGGCCGGCGACAGTCTGAGCCACACAGACCGTGACTGTCATATCATTTGCTAACGGCTGCAGTGTTGAGACCTCAATCGCACTGTGAACTCCTCTCGGGGGTTCTCTGCCATGTTCCTTCTGCTGTCCCCCAATAAGCAGGCCCTCAGCAAATGTTTGCTCACCGGTTGATGAACTGTCAAAACCAACACGCCTGGCCAGGACCGCTGATCACTAAAAAGAGACCTAACTGCACAGCTTAGAGTGGATCTAGAATCCTCAGATCTTCCAGGCTCTTTGGAAATCCAAATCAATCAGGGGAAATCCAGACCTCCTCCTGCAGCAAACACAAAGGACCTCTCCCCGCCCGGTGCTCCCACCCCTCCCAGGGCCCGGAAAGGCAGCTTCAGTAGAGAGGTCTCTGTGGGCCCTACCAAGGATCCCTTTTCATCTCCCTCCCACCCCAGATCCCGACCTTAAGGGCTGGGATAAAAATGGCCAGGGATGGGGGTGGCAGCAGGCACACTCCCTTTAGCAGAGATGATATCAAAGCGGATCGCAAAAGACAGTCGAGGGTTATAATTTGTCATTGAACGTGTCCGTGCGAGGGGTGATAATCTCTGTGGCTTTCAGCTTTGTAATCGCTCCTTTCCCACCCCAGCATCCCAGGGTGGCCCAGCAGTGCCGCCCTGGCTCACAGCCAGCCTCTCCTCCCCACCTTCCCCAGCTGTCTCTCCTGAGAGCTTGTCTGCAGATTCAACAGCGGGGCGGGTTACACTCACTCCGCAGTCTGTGAGCATTTATTGATTAATCTGTCAGTCGATAAGTACTTAGTGAGCATCTGTTGTGTGTATCAGTCATTGTGCTGGGGGCTAAGAGGACCCCTGAGAAGTGTAAAATTGGACCCACTCTCCAGGAGCTATGTCTACACAGGGAGATCCCTGAAGACACATGATACTGGACTGGCGGGTCTTAAAGGTTCTTCGGGGCACTAATATTATGTGGTTATAGACTAAGTGATTAGGTTTGGGCCGGGCTCTGATGGATGGTGGGGTCTGGCTACCTGTTAGAAGGTGGGCGGGTGAGGGGGGGTGTTGTATCTCGAGGACCGGAATCAGGAGAGTACAAGGTGTGTTCCAGGGTCAGGGCGTCAATGTGCTCGGATAGAGGATTTTGATGAAGCTATGAGAGAAGGGTTACCACGGTACTGGTTAGAGCTCATGAGGACATGCAGAATGTAGCTCAGGCAGAAGAGAGACAGGGAGAATTGAGCAGGTGAAGAGCCAAAGTTGGATCGTTTTTGTAATAGCCTCCATACCCCACTTGCCGTCCGCCGCCTCTCTGACGGACACTGCTGGCCTTGCGCTCGGGGGCCACCCCCACTTCTTTCTTTTCAACAGAACTCCTGGGATCCCAGACTTCAAGTGCTAAAACTAGAACCACCCTGGGGAAACTGGGACGGTGGGTGACCCTGTCAGGGACTCTTGAAGCTGTTGGGGAAAGCCCCCCAAAATGAGATCCCTGGCCCTTCCCAATGCACAGTCTCTAAGCTCCACTGGAGCTTCCCCCTGTTTGACAGTCCTGATACCCAGCTTGGCTAGCCTGACACCATTTGCCCCTTCCCCTGGAAGCTCTGGTTTCCAGTCTTCTCCATGGCTCCCCGACTGCTTACCCAGCTCCCACCGCACGCCCTTTGCAGCTGACTTCCAATTTCACAGAGGAGAGAGAGATTACTGGCTGTAAAACCCCTCACCCTCCTGCATTCTCACTCAGAATGCATGTCCTTTCCTGCTGGAGGAACCCTTTCTCCATCTCAGTGCATTCGTCAGAAATCCAGAGGCCACCCCCACTCTGCATGCACCTGTAGCGATCACCCTCCCTCCCTCCTTCTGCGGTCTGTTTCTCTCTGTCCCTTCAACCTGGCCTCTGCCCCTCCCCTGCTCTTACCATCAAAGGACCCATCACTGGGCTCATCTCAAGCCATAGCTGGCTGCTCCTTGTGCTCCTGTTGACACCCCCTCCTGGAAGCCTGCCCTCCTCCCTTGAGCTCACCCACCCCCACCTCTCCGGCTGTTCCTGTTCAGTCTGTTCAGAGCTTCTCTTCCTTTGCACTGTAAATACCGATATTTCCTTCTCTCCTCAACTGTATTCACTTCTTCTGGATGATTCCATCTATAACTGTGGTTTCGGTGATTATCAAATCCTGACAACTCTGTAGCTCAGGCCAAGACATTTTTTTCTATGCCCTGACCTGTACGTGCTGTGAAGTCATCAGCGTGATTGTCAAGGTCCATGATTTTGGAGTCAGGTTTGAGTCCTGGCTCTACCACTTATTCGCTGTGTGACTTTGGTCAGGTACGTAAGCTCTCTGTGCTTCAGTTCTCTCAGCTGTAAACCATCGTAATATACTTACCTCATGGGGCTGTTGAGAAGATTAAATGAGATGATGGAGAATGTTTAATACAACGTCTGGCTCATGGTAACAATCAATGCAGTTATTTTTATAGCGTTCAGTTGTCTATTATTCTTTTTTTTTTTTTGAGCTTGTATTTCCTGAACTACTTGACACTAAGCAATTGAAATCATTTAATCATTAAAAACAAAAATTTGAAACCTCATGCAGTGAGTGTTGTATTCTCTCTACAGGTGAAGAAACCAAGCTGAAGAGACAAAGTATCTCGTGTCAGGTCAGCTTGGCAGAGACCCGACTTGGGCTCTGAGCAGATTAATGCCAAAGTCCTTCTTCTCAGCCCCTGCAGCGAACCCATCTCTCACCGTACTCGAATCAGCATTCGTCCTCTTTTCTGTGTCCCACGCTTGCCCTTCTGCATAGAGTCCTGTTTTGCCGGAAGGATGCAGCATTTACTTTGTCAGCAAAAATCAACTCTTCCTCGGGGCAGAAGGGTGTGGACCGGGACGTGGTGCTAGTCTGCTCTCTCCTTACGGCCGCCGCCCCATCCAGCCCTTCAGGAGGCCCGACCCTCTTCTCTCCACGACTGCCCTTGCCCTCCTGCAGCCCCTCCAGATCTTTCAATGGGGTATTTCCTAAAGCCCCCTGCTGGAGTCAGCACCTACTAGGGCATCAATAAATGACTGTTAAGGATCCCTGGCTCACCTTAGCCTCGCCCCCAAATCCACCCTTTACTCTGCCGCTACGGCGACCTTGCTAACACCTAACTTTGTTCAGTTCATTCTCCTAAGGCCTCAATGCTTCCCTCCATTTCCCCAGGACAAAATGTTAGGGAGATTCAGGAGAAGTCTCGTGTAAAAGGCTTTGGGCCCCTTGGAGGGAAGGGAATTGCTAAAATTTGAGCCTCTGAGTCTGTGGCCTGAGGTTTAGGGAAGACCATCCTCCAACAGATGTTGGGGTTAACAACCCAGTAGTTGTGTCCAGGTCAATCTTATTTCTCTCGGCTGCCGCCGGGGCCTCCAAGAGCTGTCCCCGTCACCCCAGGAGGGGTCAGTAGCGAGCAAAAGGTGTTACCATAGGATGGGACTGCTGTGACCTTGCTTCTGCGCTTCCTATCCAGTTCCCCGGGCAGAAGTCCGAAGAAAACACTCCGGCCACACAATTGGTCTTTTATTAGCATCTTTTCTGGCAGTCTCAGGGAGAATTTAGGGCTGAAGCGACTGGAGACTAGATTCTTTCCCCCCACCGCCACCCTCTCCGGCTTCGCTCCTCCTGCTCCTGCTCCGGGGGCCAGGAGACGCCCGGGCGGGGCCAAGAGCCTGTGGACTTTGTTTGCTGGCCCAGCGCCGGGCACAGGCCCGCGGGAGGGTTGTCGCGTTAATTGCTCCTCGGGCTTTCGGCCGGCCTCCTGCGGCCCCGCCCCCGGCGTGACTCACGCTTTTTCCTGCAGGGCCGCAGCGTGGGGGCCGTGCGGGACGCGCCCCGTAGGTGGCACGTGCCCTGGTCATCCCCGGGGTGGTGCGTGGCTGGCCCGGGTGTGCAGCCAGAGCCGGCCTCCCAGCCTCTCTGAGCCTTCTGGGGATTTCTCCCATCTCACACGCCGCGTGTAGAGCCGTTGGGTCGGCCCACCCTGCGGGAAAACACCGAATCTGAAGTACGAAGCGAGATCCGTGCTCGGTCTTGCTCTGCGACCACTCTGGAAAACCGCGTGGGAAAGGATCTTCTCAGCCAGTTAATCACATCTCTACAGTATTGCTCAGGGGCCCTAAACAGTTAAAAGTTGGTGGGAGGGAGTGGGTAAGAATACCAAACAAAAGGGTGCCTGGGTAGCTCAGGTCAGGATCCCAGGGTCCTGGGTTGGAGCCCCCCTCCCGGTGGGGCTCCCTGCTCAGCGGGGAGCCTGCTTCTCACTCTGTCTGCCGCTCCCCCTGCTTGTGCTCACTCTCACACACAAATAAATAAATAAAATCTTTTTAAAAAAAGATATTATCTTACTTGCCATTTACTCCAGGGCAGTGACTGACTTGGTGGGGCCAATCTGTGGGTTTGCCTCTTAGATACTTGCCAGAAGTCCTTGGGCTAATTTAAGATTTATGGGCATCAGCTTCTTACTCCCTGGCATTCTGGAACTTTTGAGCTCGAGAAACTGAACAGAGCACCCACAGAATGAAGAGACCTCGAGGGCTAGGTAGCCTGATCCAGGCTATGCTGTTCCTGGTATTAGTTAATGATGAGTCACATCTGGAACCCAAGTCCCAACTCACCTTATACCTATTGTCAAATGAGCATCTGCTCCCAGCCTTACCTGCTGGGTGGAGGGCTGGTGGGGAGCTGGTGGGTGTGGGGTGCACTCCAAGGAGCTGGTATTAGGGAAGCATTAATCAAATGAATGGCGTCTCCCATGGGTTAAGAACTTCCTGTGTAAACAGCGTTGTGTTTCAGTGGAAAACGGAATCATCCATAGGAATCATCTACAGCACACCCTCCAGGGTTATGAGATTCAAGCCCTGTTAGCTGTCTTCAAGCTATTTTGCAACTGAGCAAATTGTAGGTAATTGATAGGTATGTAAATTCGGTCCTATCTGGTAGAGATTTGACTTCTTCCCACCCCCACCACGTTGGCAGGGAAAAAAAACCACTTGTCTTCATTTGCAATTCATCTCAACATTCCCTTACTCCATGTAAATTTGTGCTGTTTTGACTTTTCCTTTGAACCAGTTATAACATCTATCTGCCTGGTTCTGTCATATCATTTGCGCAAAATAAATTCTCTAACACGTGTTCATATTTTAATACTTTTACGGAAATCGCGATGTTACCTTCTAACAATGTCACGTCTCATGCGTTAGGCTCAGCCATCCCACTGTGTGCTATGGTGAGTAGCTGCTGGGTGAGTCTGTTTCTCTGGCCAAATGAATCCAACCTGAGTTACCCCTCTCCAGGTTTGCCTGGGGGGACAGTGTGTCCTGGGATGGCTGAGTAGCTGATGGGGCGCCGCATCTCCACTCACTGATTGGTGTTCCTCTGTTGACATTGTATCCAAAAAGCTGTCAGAGAGGAAGTCATACCCAGTTTTGAGAACATGATGCTGTCTTGGAGGAGAGGCAGAGGGCCAGCCCCTGGAAGCAAGGCTTTCTTTTCTTTTCTTTCTTTCTTTCTTTTTTTTTAAAGATTTTATTTACTTCTTTATATGACAGAGAGAGAAAGCACAAGCAGGAGGAGCAGCAGAAGGAGAGGGAGAAGCAGGCTCTCCGCTGAGTGGAGAGCCCGATCTGAGACTCGATCCCAGGACCCTGGGATCATAACCTGAGCCGAAGGCAGACGCTTAACTGCCTGAGCCACCCAGGCACCCCTGGAAGCAAGGCTTTCATGGGACAGGGAGGTAGCCTGGCTAGGGACCTCTTTGGGTCATCTTTCCTGGGTTTGAATTCTGTTCTCTGTCTTTTTGCTCAGGGGTTGTTAGAACATTGAAGATAACAGAAGTACTTACTTAATCTCCTAGAGGGACAGGGGTAAAGGGAGAAGGAGATGGAAGGAAATGAGGGAACAAACAGGAAAGCAGGAAGAAATGAGAGAGAGAAGAAAGGACAGCAGGGTTCAGAGACTTCCCTTCATGGTTCCCCGGGCTACACACAACAATCCAAAGACACAGCATTAACTAACTAACTAACTAACTAACTAACTAACTAACTAACTAACAGTGCTGAGATGAGCCCTTTGTCACTTCTGATTCTGTGATGGAGAAAGCCTCAGCTTGGTGCTAGTCTGTCTTCAAAACCTGTCTTAACATTCCCTATCTCCTCTTAACCGAGGGTGGGTAGGCCTCCAGCTCTGAGCCTCCAGTCGCCAGCAGTATCCAGCTAGAATTTCATACCATTGCTCTGTTGTCATGGTATATATATTACTGTTTTATAATTTCCTCCTGCTTATAGCAAGGAATACTGATTTGTCACCGATGGAGAGCTTCTTTCAAAGGTAATTTTGTTCAGGTTTTTAAAAGGGAGTCAAGAGGGAAACATCAGTCAATGTCAAAAAAGTTTAAGTAAATTGAGGATATGCAAAACTCACAAGGATGGCACAAAATGTCTGGAATTTCGGACTGAAATAGAGAAGAAAAGGGAAGAAGACAAAGAAGAAAAGAGAAAGAAAACAGTAGGAATGAGAGAAGTGAAACTGCTGGAGGGGGGCAGGAGGTGGGGGGTTGGGGCCTAGAGGCATGGGAGGGGGTCCGGCTTTTATGTTTGGGGTCGAGGGAAAGATGGCGTGTCTCAAAGGTATCCGGACTGCTTAGGACACTGGGAAGTTATTCAGGAAAACTACAAGTGGTTTAGGGTGACTCTGACCTTCAAGAAAGGGAAGGGAGGGGTCCCTGCCACGGGCTGCCCTGCAAATGAACCCTACACTCTCTTTCTGCCATTAAACAGCTACTTGAGTAGACATCACTTCATTTTTTCTTTCTTCATTGGTATTCATTAGATATTTTAAAATGTCTAATTGCAAGAACTCATTTCAAGAAGCTTGAATGTTCATGCCGTGGCATGAAATTTGTGTCCAGTAACTCAGAGCCTGTCTGCCTCACTACTTAATTTAGAGATATGCTGGTTGGTGCAAGGCTTCTGGTGCCAAAAAATCTTTCATTTCTGAAGTCTTCTAGCCAAGCTCAATGAAAAATACAGCCATAAATACTCATTCCAACGACTCCCCAGGCCATAGTCACAAAGCTTTTACACTGCATTTACTCAGGGCTCCCCAGCCAAAATCATCTCGCTCATTCTTCTCCAGGGTGCTTGGAAACGTCTGTGTCCTCCCACCACCTGCCTCACTGTGTACCCCCTTTCCTTGCAGGCCATGCGTCTAGATGCCAGGTTGAAGCAGTGGGCCCTGATTTCCTGCAGCAATACGCCTCAGGCTCTCTGGCTTACTGTGAGGTGATGCTCTGGCCAGAGGCTCTGGCGGCTGAGGCCTTGGATTCTGGCTTTTACTATGGGAGGCCCTTGCCACTGGGGTTCAGATATCCAGGCGGAGGTGATGAGTCCCTGGGTGGTGGCCCACAGGGTGGATTTGCCAAGTTGAGTCATATGGGAAGAGGGGAGAGGGAGGTCTTAGAAGGACCTAGGGGGACAGGTGGGAGTTCACTAACGTTAATGCTCCTCTTTCCTGCCCCATGAATTGCCCTAGAGCCCTGGAGTTTCAGTCTACATAGGTCAGTCCTGCTTCCAAAGGCCAGTCACCAGGCAGCCGGCAGGAGGAGATGCTTGTGTTTCCCATTGCTGAGTGTCCATTAGAACTAACTGGGGAGCTTTAGAAATACTGATGCCTGAGCCCTGCCCCAGAGCATTTAAATCTAGAATTTCTGAGAGGTAAACTTGGCCACTGGGGTGTGTCTGTGTGTGTGTCTGTGTGTGTGTATCTTAATTGAGGTATTGAGATATAACTTAAATAGAGCAAAGTACGCAAATGTTAAGTATACAGCTTCACGAATTTTTGCACCTGGGCAACTACCCCTGAGATCAATATTCAGGATGTGAAAGCTTCTAGTCCCTCCAAAAGCTCCTTTCTGCAAATATCAAATATCAAAGCCCATCAAGTCAGGAGCGGGGGCAGCCAGCAGCTCTCTTGAACTTTTCTAGTCTTCCCAACTGCTGGGGTAGGAGAGGAAAAAGTCCTTCCCCTTATCCGTCTTAGGTTCAGTGGCTGGAACTCTGTAAATTAGACCGACAAAAGACAGAAGAATAAGAGAAAAACAAACAGAAGTTTAGTAACATATGCATCATGCATACACATGGAGCCCTCTGAGACAGAAGAACAAAATAACAGTGTATCCTTTAAAAAGAGACAAGACAAAGGAGAATGACTGAACTTCTAAGGGCAGAGTGTGGGAAGGCAAATATCCAGGGAAACTAGTGGAAGGTAAGGGCTAGTATTAGCAGGGTTTGCCATACAAGTGCCTCTGGTGTGTCTCTGGGCCGACCAGGGTCTAGAGTAGCCTCCAGAGATTGACTTCTGTCCTTCCTGACAGAGAGGGCAGGGGAGGGGGGAGGGGATACCTTTACAAATCTCTATCTTGCTTTTGTGGGCAAATAGGGGGAGAACAGAGAGCTTTTCCTGTATCTGTTTCTTCTTAATAGTCTCTACCTCAGAATAGACCTTGTGCCCAAATGGCATATTTTGGGGAGGTGTCTTCTGCTCCCCTTCCCAGGAGACCCTGTGGAACGCTCTAGGTCCACCTCTTGGTCCTTGCCAGTGGCTTGGGGGGAAGGGGAATGCCCTGAACTCCAGGGCAACTGTCTCCCTAGGGTCTTCACTGCTAACATTTAGAACGAATGGCTTGAGGACCGGTGCCTGATGCCTTCAGAAAAGCAGGACTCTGGTGGGGTTTTTTGTTTGTTCGTGTGTGTGTGTGTTTTTAGGGTGTCAAGCCTGCCCCTGCCTCGGGTGTCTGTTTTTCCCATTTGACCGGTCCTGCCCAGAAGGTTCAGCACCTTTCCTTAAGAAAGCTGTTTTTGAACTGAGGGCCTCAGAGGGGAGGGGGGTGGGGGAATGGGATAGACCGGTGATGGGTAGTAAGGAGGGCACGTATTGCATGGTGCACTGGGTGTTATACGCAACTAATGCATCATCGAGCCTTACATCGGAAACCGGGGATGTGCTGTATGGTGACTAACATAATATGATAAAAAATCATTAAAAATCAAAAAAAAAAAAAAAAAGAAAAAAGAAAGCTGTTTTTGTCACCGGCTTTTTAAAGTCCCGTATTACCTCCCTGCTATTGCTGTTTTGTGCATGTATAGTAAAATATACATAACATAAAATTTACCATTTTAACCATTTTTAAGTGTGCAGTTCAGTGGCATTAACTGAATGCAAACCGTCACCCCTGTTCTGGAACTTTTTCGGCAACCCAAACTGAAACTCAGTACCGACCGAGTTGTGACTCCCCTTCCCCGCCAGCCTCTGGCAACCACCATCCTCCTTTCTGTCTTGAATTTGCCTGCTCTAGGGGCTCAGGTAAGTGGGATCCTCTGGGGCTGGCTTACTTCACTAGCGTAGTGGCCCGAAGGCTCAGCGGCGTTGTACCAGATCACAGTTTCCTTCCTTTTAAAGGCTGAATAATAGTCCATCGTTTGGACCTACTACATTTCGTTCATCCATTCATCTGGGACGTTGATTGTTTCGGCCTTTGGGCTATTGTGAATAATGCCGTTAGGAAGGTTGGGACACAAGGAGCTGTTGAGAGCTACCGGGTCCGTGCTTTTAGATGTTCTTCTGCGGGTGCTAACGTGCACTGGGGTCGAATCTCTCTGGTCTGGAGGCTCCCATGCTCTGTCCCTAGTCTCAAAGTCAGGCTTCCTCACAGGGCAGCTGGAGAAGCCAGGAGGTGGCGGGACCAGGCAAGTCCTTGTATCATCAGGGCTTCTGATCCATCCCAGGTCACACCCAGTGTTGGCTCCTTGGCAATTGGCTCCTGTTCGACTCAGCCACCTCAGCATCGCTGAGCTCCAGAAAGTTCCTGGACCTTTTTGCAAGCTGGCTCTCCTCTTTCTCTTGAGATCAGCTCCACACAGGAAGAGTGGTAGATGGGACATTGTCTTCCACAAAAGACCCTGTTGCACCCCCCCCCCCCCAGCAGACTTAACCATTAACAAGACCAAGAGGGGCCACTCCAAGTATCTTCCTAGAACAACAACAAAAAGTCTGCTCCAGGATGACTTCCTGCCTCCACCAAGCCCCGGAAGCCACTGGCAGCCCTTAAATTGCGGCTTCGGGGGCTAAAAGGATATGAGCTTTGCTTAGCCATGCCCCCCACTGTATTCCCAGGCCTGTGGGGGGACAGGATCAGGCGTCGGGGCTGAACCGCAGAGGTAGCATGGGTAGAGTTTACCCTGGGTGTGCAGTGGCCGTTGTGCCATGTGGGCTGGGAGAGGTCCATTTCACTCCACCCCAAGGGGTACATGGTGTGGCTCAGGGTGGTAGGGACCTCAGGGGGTGAAGGCTGTAGAGCTGATATTAGCAGAGCTGGCAGCGGGGGTCCTGGGGTCACTGCTCTGGGCTGGGACCTCTGCCTCCTCACAGCCTCTGGCAGGAGTGGTGGTGCCGATGTTTGCCTGGGCTTCAAGGGCCAAGACAGTGAGCTCATGGGCTCCCCTGGGGTCTCCCAAAATCGGCACCAGAGGAAGCCAAAGTTCTGGGTTATGCGAGTGCGGGCGGAAGCCAAGGAAATTTGAGTTTTTACTGCTGATGGGGGTCCCTTTAGGGCCTTTAGGCTGTGGAGGCCTCGGAAAATTCTCATTCACCCGGATAATCCTCAAATTCCAATCAACGAATAGTGAGACTGATTCGTAGAGAGGTAGTTTCAAATCTTCCCATTTCCCAGAACTACAGTCTAATTTGAGTTTCACATTCCTGGACTCTCCCCGCTCTGGGGGTGGTGCTATAGAGTGAAATGGTCGGGATTCTGAAAGCAAGGCCAGCCTCTAGAGCCAGGGGTGCACACGGATGTGAATTGGGTGCCCTGAAACGAGGAGCTAGGTTTTTCAAGACTTTTCAGCCTCTGGTTTTCATAGAGCAGCTCTTGTCCTGAGGATGAAGCTGAGAGAAGGCAAGAGCCCAGTGAACTAGGTGTGCCTGCTGGTGGCCGGAACGGGTGAGGCATTTCTGGGGCCACCACCTTCTGTGGGGCTTATTAAGGCCAAGGGCTTCTCTAACAAGGGCCAGTCAGCTAGTCACCAAAGCAGGAGCTGGAACCCAGAAGAGGGAGGCAGGGATGGGGTCTGGTCAACCCAGAACGGGGTATTAGAGATTTCACAAGTTCTTTACATTCGTCTTCCTCACGTGAGGCTCTGCTCCCCAACAAGCTTCAAGGGAGCACCCGAATGTGCAAGTCGCACTCCTACACCCTGAGGGGTAGAGAAAGAGACAAGACAGCAAGAAATTTACCATCTGGTAGAGGAGAGAATCAAGCATATA
>NW_024426774.1:55158636-55180252 GCF_017311325.1 Ursus maritimus
CCCCCCCCCCCCCCAGCAGACTTAACCATTAACAAGACCAAGAGGGGCCACTCCAAGTATCTTCCTAGAACAACAACAAAAAGTCTGCTCCAGGATGACTTCCTGCCTCCACCAAGCCCCGGAAGCCACTGGCAGCCCTTAAATTGCGGCTTCGGGGGCTAAAAGGATATGAGCTTTGCTTAGCCATGCCCCCCACTGTATTCCCAGGCCTGTGGGGGGACAGGATCAGGCGTCGGGGCTGAACCGCAGAGGTAGCATGGGTAGAGTTTACCCTGGGTGTGCAGTGGCCGTTGTGCCATGTGGGCTGGGAGAGGTCCATTTCACTCCACCCCAAGGGGTACATGGTGTGGCTCAGGGTGGTAGGGACCTCAGGGGGTGAAGGCTGTAGAGCTGATATTAGCAGAGCTGGCAGCGGGGGTCCTGGGGTCACTGCTCTGGGCTGGGACCTCTGCCTCCTCACAGCCTCTGGCAGGAGTGGTGGTGCCGATGTTTGCCTGGGCTTCAAGGGCCAAGACAGTGAGCTCATGGGCTCCCCTGGGGTCTCCCAAAATCGGCACCAGAGGAAGCCAAAGTTCTGGGTTATGCGAGTGCGGGCGGAAGCCAAGGAAATTTGAGTTTTTACTGCTGATGGGGGTCCCTTTAGGGCCTTTAGGCTGTGGAGGCCTCGGAAAATTCTCATTCACCCGGATAATCCTCAAATTCCAATCAACGAATAGTGAGACTGATTCGTAGAGAGGTAGTTTCAAATCTTCCCATTTCCCAGAACTACAGTCTAATTTGAGTTTCACATTCCTGGACTCTCCCCGCTCTGGGGGTGGTGCTATAGAGTGAAATGGTCGGGATTCTGAAAGCAAGGCCAGCCTCTAGAGCCAGGGGTGCACACGGATGTGAATTGGGTGCCCTGAAACGAGGAGCTAGGTTTTTCAAGACTTTTCAGCCTCTGGTTTTCATAGAGCAGCTCTTGTCCTGAGGATGAAGCTGAGAGAAGGCAAGAGCCCAGTGAACTAGGTGTGCCTGCTGGTGGCCGGAACGGGTGAGGCATTTCTGGGGCCACCACCTTCTGTGGGGCTTATTAAGGCCAAGGGCTTCTCTAACAAGGGCCAGTCAGCTAGTCACCAAAGCAGGAGCTGGAACCCAGAAGAGGGAGGCAGGGATGGGGTCTGGTCAACCCAGAACGGGGTATTAGAGATTTCACAAGTTCTTTACATTCGTCTTCCTCACGTGAGGCTCTGCTCCCCAACAAGCTTCAAGGGAGCACCCGAATGTGCAAGTCGCACTCCTACACCCTGAGGGGTAGAGAAAGA
This sequence comes from Ursus maritimus, assembly GCF_017311325.1. Taxonomy (NCBI): domain Eukaryota; kingdom Metazoa; phylum Chordata; class Mammalia; order Carnivora; family Ursidae; genus Ursus; species Ursus maritimus. Next base: position 55,159,941 of record NW_024426774.1, read on the forward strand.
GACAAGACAGCAAGAAATTTACCATCTGGTAGAGGAGAGAATCAAGCATATAAGGAAAGGAACCAATGCCCCAAATAAAGTGTAGAACAGGAAAGACTTTCCCTCTACTCGCCGAGATTCAATAGCTGGGTCTATGAAATGAATGACAACAGGCAGATTAACGGGACAAAAGATATACGCATTTATTAATTTTTAATATTATGCGGACAAGGGCATCACAGAGGAAGAAAAGCGAACACTTGAAAAAGAGACGAGACTCGAGAGCTTATCTACCATCTTAATAGAGAAGGGGAGGGAGATGCAGGTCACTTAGGGGAGAGTGAAAGATTTGGGGAAAGATGAATGGGCTCTCAGAAGAACAGACAGGAGGTATGAGGGTGTGACGACGTTTGTCTGGGGCGCTGTGGACTTTTAGTCTCCTCTCCTGGGTTAGAGTCAGTCTTCCCTGGTTGGTGAAACTCCCAGGTCGGGCATTCATGACAATCGAGTTCCTCTTGGAGGCTCTGTCTTTAGGCAGAGGACGGCAGTTCAGAGAGAGCCTGTCCCTGCGTCTGCTGTTTTTCAAGTGCCTTCAGCTCAACAGAATCCATATACCAAAGCAGCCTATTTTTGAACTCCTTCAAAAGTATGAGTAGAAAATGCAGAGCTCTGTTCACAAAAGAAGTAATCTTCAGGCTGTGTGGGATGTCGTTCTGTGAAGGCTGCAGCACTGTTTTTATCCCAGTTTGGTATTCCTTTAAATAATGGCAGAACCTAACAAAATTTTATTAGGGTCAGATGTGTGCCGAGTCCTCTGTGAGCATTAATGTGTGTGGCAGATATAAAGACACTAAGAGGAAAGCACTATCATTATTTTCTCCATTTTACAGACAAGGTTAGAGATGGTTAGAGATGTAAAATACTCTCCCTGGTAAGAAGGGGAGCCAGGACCTGAACCCGGTTTGGACCAACTCTAAAGCTTGAGTCAAGAATGCGATGCCATGCGATATGTCCAGATGCATCAACAGGCACTTCAGAGGAGCTCCGAAGAAGTGGGAACTGACTTTGGTTCTATGGGCCTACGTCAGTACTTTGCCCCCAAGGCTTCGGTTTCCTTCTCACAGATTTTAATGGTTGAACCAGATGATTATACATGCGCCTTCCATTTACTAAAATTCTTCAATCTAGGATTTTTAAGTTCTTAAAATGAAACCATTTCATGTTCACTCTCTTAGATGCCGACACCCTGAAGAACAAGGCAAGCGAGCTGCTGCTGTACTTACCCCCTCTTGGACCTCCGGGAAGGCTGCTAAAAAGGCCGAATGCAGTAACAGTGTCGACCATGAGGTTTCCGAGGTAGGGAGCCACAGTCACGTTTGGAAGGAACTCAACACCCTTACTCTAACATATACAGCGTGTATTAGAGTTGACTGCTATGTCAAACAGCCATCAATGGCTTAACCCAAGGAAAGTTTATTTCTCACTTAGGAACAGTCCAACCCAAAAGTCCTACTTCTATGGCTCTCCTCCAAGGGGCTTCTCAGGCCCTTGGGCTCCTCCTGTTTCCTAGGTCCTCAGAATACTTCGGCTCTAGTTGTAGAGAGTCACACGAAAGGCTTCTAGGGACCAAGAAGTAGCATCTCACTTCTACCCCATTCCATTGGCCAGAACTGGTCAAATGATCCCACCTACCTTCCCAGGAGAACTGGGAAATGTAGTCTCACTGTGTTCCCCAAAAGAAGTTGATTTTGATGACCATATAGTGGTTTCTATAGAAGACCATAAACAGTCAAGTCAATCTTTAAAAAGACAAGTAAAGAGGAAATATACTCTACCAGTCATGGAGGCTCTCCATTGCTCTCCTCTCTGGGTTGTCGACAGCCCATCTTCCCACCATGACTGTTCATAGTACTAACTTGAGTGTCCCTTGGCAAGAATAGCATGACCCCCCCTCTTCCCTCTTTGGTTCTCTAAGAGAAGGTAATAGGCCTGCCTGCCTGCCTGCCTTCCTTCCTTTCTTTTTTTTTTTTTTTAAGATTTATTTATTTATTAGAGAGAGAGAGAGCGGGGGTGGGGGCAGAGGGAGAGGGAGAGAGAATCTCAAGCAGACATCGCACTGAGCTCAGAGCCCAACGCGGGGCTGGATCCCATGACCCTGAGATGATGACCTAAGCCAAAACCAAGAGTCAGACACTTAACTGACTGAGCCACCAGGCACCCCTCTTTCTTTCTTTTTCAAAGAAAGGTAGACTGCCATAAGCGGCACCTCATTTGGATGTGTCTGGAGTCTTGGAAGCTTGACTAGCCTAGGCTCTCCTATAAATGGACCCTGAGAGTTTGTTTGAAGATTCTAGCAGGGGAGCGCACTACTCATAGACCCTTGACCTAAGAATGGTCCTCCTCTACGGGAGAAGGTCATCCTCTTCAGCTGAGCGTACAGCTTCGGGAGAGACACACTGAGTAGTGAGGGAAGAAGGGGACACCCACCTAGCCAGCCAGATCAGCCAAATCAACTCTGGTGGTCAATGGGATGACAGATGTCTCAGCCAGATCGCCCTCACATCTGGTAATGGGCCTTTCTTAAAGTGTGTAATAGGACTTTCTTCAATGTCTTGTCTTGGGATCAAATGTAATAATAGTAACTACCATTTATTGAGCACATATTATATAAATGAGGCACTTACATCATTATCTTAGGGTGGGGGCAAATCTCACGGTCTGCATGAGATATGTAGGATTGAATAAATGGTTTTGACTTCTATTTTTAATGCCTGTTCTGCTGGGTGGCAGAAACTTAATTCCAGATGATTTTGGCTCCTGCTCTATCCCAGGTTTTGTCTGAGTTTCCAGGTGATGGGAAGTAGCTGGGATTCGATGTCCTGCTATTCATCCATCCATAGTGGCATCTGCCATTACATCCTGTCGAGTGACAAAACTGAAACAATTTAAGTGTAATGTCCTTTATTCAAGGCAAAAAAATCCATGGACCAGGGTAGTCGTGCCTCACTAGCAGCGGAGCGCTGTTCCCGAGGGTGTTCGGGCAAGAGGGAGCTTTATAGGGCGTTAGAAGAGGCAACACGGAAACAGGGCATGATTGATGAGGGTTTCCTTGTAAAGCCAGCAGGTCCTGTTTCCTAGGGTAAGGTAAGCTGGCCGAGGCTGAGCTGGAGGACTGTGATTGGTGCATGTGAGGTTTCCTTGACAGATGTTTTTCCTAAGCACAGGCTGACTTGGGTTTAGATTTGTGATGTGAGTCTCCGTTTTGTGGGTCCCGACGTACAAATTAACTTTATCAATCCGAACTGCCAGACTTGACATTCCATCAGGCCCCTGCCTGGGTTACTCCTTGGCTCCACACCTCAAAGCCACGGTTTTCTCCACTACCTCAAAACTACCTCCCACTTCACCAAGAACAAGCCACAGTTTCCGGCACCTGGAGAGATCCTAACACTCCCACCTCCCCGGCTCAGCCCTTCTGCCTGAGAAAGTCTCCAGCCCAGGGGCCAGGGGGCTCCACTGCCCCACCTCCTCGGGCCAGGCCTCTTTCTCAGGGACACTAGGACTGATGTTTGGCCTCCCCTTGGCTTCTCTCCTCCCTTCCATAGCCTTGATAATCTTTATATGCCTACTTCTCTGTTTTTCCATGTTTAATATTTATGCCCCAAACTTGATGCTTCCTTTACTCAAGGGTTAAGTTTTGCAGGGCCAAAGACCTCATTCTTACCACTCCTAAGTTGTTCTGTGGCTTTTCTCCTTTTCACTCCTCCCCTGAGGCAATAAAAGCTAGCTGACTTCAAGGCAATGATAAGGAAAGACTACAGGCCAGACCAGGAGGAGCGCAAACTACACTAGGAAATAAACACACAGTTAAAAAAAAATTGTAAATTTGTCAAAGTATTTTCCTGTCACAATCTCACTGAGTTCTCAATGGCCGCTTTCTGTTGCAGCTATCTCTACTGGACCCATGAAGACACTAAACTGTACTCTTTAGATCTACTTTGCCAGGACCTTTCTGGGTGTTTGGTGGATGAAAGAAGTTATTATCATTTTGAATTGGTAGAAAGTTAGGAGAAGGACCATTTACAAGACAGTCACTGTTATTACTTTTCAGCACCAACACAAACTGACTGATACAAAATCTTATCTAACGGAGACAAGTCTTAGACTTTCTTTAACGAATACCTAAAGCACACTTGAAAATTGTAAGGAAGCCTATTATTTGGAATGGATAAAACAAAAGGTTGGAGAAGTATCCTCTTAATTAAGTTAAACTCCTTCTTGCAATCTCTTCTAATGATTTGCCTATTAGGAAAATCCTTTTATTTACCAACAGTGTGGATGCAAAGTTTGCTCAATCATTCAATAAATATCGACGGAGGCCTTTTGAGGCTGAGTGCAGACAGTAATTAGGTTTTAAACTCTCCAATTTGTAGCATGGAGATTCTCTAAGCTGCCTCCTCCCCTCAGCTTTGAAATCTTTTTCTAAAATCTAACAGCAAGGTTTCTTTAGTCAATGAATACTTGAAGCAGAAGGCTCTGCCCTGGAGGGGGCTCTGGGAGCCTCGCAGAGGAGAGGGGGTCGGGGCCAGGGAAGAGGTGCTTAGAAATGTGGGAGGAGATGGTGCCTGGCATGGTGCGGGCGCCAACGAGACGTCTGAGGGAGGAACGGAAACTGCAGGGGAGCAGAAGGAATAGAATACCCTCCGGGCCCTCTGGGGACAATGCCCCCATTTTCCACAGATGCTCCCTTACTGGCCTGTCTTGACCGAAGCTCAGTGCCCCAGGATGACTGGGCTTTTCTTATACCCCGCTGAAACCCGTCACACCTTGGTATCACAGCGTCGGACGGCACGGCAGAGGGATCTGGGGAAGCAGAAGGCACAACAGGGGCAAACCGAAGACAAGTGTACGGCTGGATTACTGGAGAGGGCAGGTTACCGTAGAGACAGTGGTCAAGGCTGGGTGGCAGGGGCTCTCATTTCTCCAAGGAACTATGGGAAAACCTTTGCTCAGGATGCCAAATAACAGAGAACTCCTAACCTAGGCATCCGTGCTCAACGGGGGCTCATCATCTCTCTCTCTCTTTTTTAAAGATTTTATTTATTTGACAGAGAGAGCACAAGAGGGAGAGAGAGAAGCAGACTCCCTGTTGAGCTGGGAGCCCGATGCGGGACTCGGTTCTGGGACTCTGGGATCATGACCTGAGCCAAAGGCAGACGATTAACCGACTGAGCCACCCAGGCTCCCTGAGGGCTCATCATCTCATGGGGGAAGAATCAGCTACCTCAGAAGGAGGGACACCTGGCACCTTGGAAGCTTTGCAGGCGCTGGGCTCAATGGTTCTGAAGGCACTCACCTTTTTTAGGGTAGACGGCAGCTGCCTGCTAGTCCTGTTAAGGACGGCACTGGCATCCTTAACAAGAAGTATCTAAGCCGTGTTGATACTGCCACCTCACTGCCTCTTCAAGCGCCAGAATCAGTAACGGCCATTTCCCCTGGTTGAGCAGGTGCACAGTGAAGCCTGCAGGCGGCCATAAAGGAGGGAGCCAGGCGACCTGGGTTCAGATCCTGCCTTCGCCCCCTTCCAGGTATGGAAGATTAAGGATGGCTGCAAATTCTCTTCACTCCTCATTAAGAGTTGGAGTCCATTCCCGTCTTCCTTCTCTCGGCTGGGCCTGTGGGTCGCCTTGAGCAAGACCCCGCAGTAGAAGTGGTGCGAGGCGAGGGCCACAGGGGCCTTGCAGCTTCTGTGCCGCCTCTCCAGCGCCGGCTCTCGGACGCCCCTCGCAGAGGGGCTCCACGTGACGCTTTGAGCGCCGGCTCCGGCTTTCATCTGTCCGACCAGGGTGTGCGGGGACATCCAGCTCAGCGGGGCCTCCAGGGACCTGCAGCCCCGGGCACATCTAACTGCAGGTGCCTGAGACCGCAAGTGCGAAGCGCCCAGACGCCTCCAGAGAACCGGAAGCAACCAAACGTGCTGCTTTCGGGCCCTGCGTATTGGGGTGTGTCCAGCGTGGACTTCAGGTGAGGTACTGAACCGCTCAGAGGTTTCGCAGCCTTCTGTAAAATGGGCAGAATGGCCGGGACTACTTCCTAGTTCCTGTGCTACGAAGGTCAGGACGGTGCGGTGCCAAGCACAGTGGGCGGCACACAGTAGGTCTTCCATAGATGCCAGGCTTCTTCCCGCCCCTTCTCCCGGCGGTCATATATCCCAGGTGTGAGTGAATCTTGGCTGCTGCTCTGAACTTCCTGGGCAAACACCCAACTGCCCTCAAAGGGAATGCCTGGGATCAAATTTGAAAACGGGGTTGGAGAGGACTTGATTTTGTTTTCTTTCTGGGGCAATCTGAGCCCCCACCTTACGAAAAATATTATCACGTCGTAGGAGGAAATTTGTAAGTTTTTAAAAATTTCTCCTCAGTATAAGGGATTGAGAGATGAAGTTTTCGCCTCCTTTTTTTTTTCCTTTTTTTTAATTTTAACCAGAAATATGCTGGCTCACACTGAAAAGTAGTGGCATGAAATAAAACAACCCCCCTTCTGTTTCACAGCCAGCAGGTTTTCTTCAACACCCCAGCCCCGGAGAGTCACAGACTGCACAGCGGGCAGACTTTGTTGAACAGATGAACAACTGTGGCTTAATCTGTTTGGGGGGAAAAAAAACCGTCCTGAAGCAATTGATAAAAGGGCTGAGAGGCTGAGGTCAGTGTGAAGGAGGAGTAAATGGGGCCAGATTGGGGAACGTTGAAAACTAAGCCTCTTTCACCCCCTGTGCTGAACTGGGTGTGCGAGGAACAGTCAGGACGAATCTGCTGGGGAAGGGACTGAGAGCCTCTTGGACTGCCTGAGTTTGGAGTCGTGTTTTCGTGATTATTCAAAATGACTCTATTTATTTCATCGATTCATTTACTCTATTACCCAAAAAACTTTTTTTTTTTGAAAACTGTATCCGAGTATAACATAGAAAAGTACATGAATCTTAAGCACAGGCAAGGGAGGCTTCATAAATTGAACGTATCATGTAACCAGCCTGCAGGTCAGAAACAGAATATTAGTGGCACCCCAGAGCGCTACCCCCCCCCCCCCAGGGAGAATCGCTATCCTGACTTATAACCTGATTATTTTTAGTAGCTCATACACAGTCATGTGCATTCTTCTAGAGATAGTCTACACAGAGGCAAGAATATGGATGTTACTATTTTACACAGATGCAGTAAAAATGTATTTTGCACACTATGTAGCCTATTATCCAGAATGGTTTGCCTCTGGCTTTTTTCACCTTTTTCTTGGTGGTCATGCTGCATCACTACATAGAAAGCGGCTAGGTTTCTTTAGTGGTCACATAGCATTCCGCTGTCTGAATGTACCACAATTTATTTAATTTTATTAAAAGGCAAAGAGGTTGTGTTCAGCCTTTTTGGCGCTGGCTTTTTTTTTTTTTTTTTAAGTATTCTTGAGGTATCTTTGTTGTCCTTTAGATTTAAGGTGGCAACTAGGTGCTGCTCTGTGGAAGCCTTAAAAATACTGCTCCTAGGGGCGCCTGGGTGGCACAGCGGTTAAAGCGTCTGCCTTCGGCTCAGGGCGTGATCCCGGTGTTCTGGGATCGAGTCCCACATCAGGCTCCTCCGCTGGGAGCCTGCTTCTTCCTCTCCCACTCCCCCTGCTTGTGTTCCCTCTCTCGCTGGCTGTCTCTATCTCTGTCAAATAAATAAATAAAATCTTTAAAAAAAAAATACTGCTCCTCAATTCTGAACCCTGCTGGGTGTGGTACCACCTGGGGTGGTCGCCTATTTTATTGCCTCGTCCTGTTAGGACTCAGTTGTTCCATGTTTGAATATGTATCCAGGAAGTGGAAATAATGTCCCTGACACCCCCACTTCCTTTTCTGGCAAATCAGCATCCGGTGAATGACTCCAACTGCTTTCACCCATCCCCCTCTCCCAGTCAGCGGCTTACCCTGCATCATCCTGGCTGAGAGGTTTTGGAAGATGGACCTCAAGAGCTCTTCCAGACAGAACTGGCTGGAGGAGCTATTGTTCAGTTTGATTAAGCCGAGCCCTCCCTTTCTGCCTGCCTTTCCTTCCATGGGTCTTTTCATCCCTCATCTCCAATCTCAGCCTCAGTCTCTGGGCCCTCCCTGCTCGGAACTCAGCTCTCAGATCATTTAGACTTTGTGTGAGTACGAGTTGGTGCCTACTTCTTTGTCCTACTGGTATTCGCTTTTTAAATTTCTTACCTACCATACTTACAGAACGAAAGTCTTTGTCTCCTTAAGACTTTGTGACCCCTGACAGCAGGAGCGGTTATATATTGGGGGGGTTGGGTCAGTCTCCTCCCTCCTTCACTACCAGAATCACTCCTGTCCTTTCCCGGCCCTCAGGGGACAGGCAGGAAGGGGCGGGCCTAGCCGGGTCAGGACCTCAGGGCGAGGTAGGACTGTCTCAGTATCTCTTACGTACAGCAGAGAGGCAAATGCCACCAGCTACATGCAAAGGGGTGCCAAGGCTGAGCTGCAGAAACATGTCCTCCAAAGGCAGGGTCACAGGCGAGTATCGGGGACGGGGAAGCCCTCATTCAGTGTAGGAGGGAAGTCCTCGGGGGCGTGACACCAGGAGGTAAGGATCACTCCCTCACCTCTTGGAACCGGCAACCGCGCCCTCTCTGAGCCTCAGTGAAGGCAGTAAGAGCGACAGCCTTGCAGCGTCGTAATAAAGATGAAATGAGTTGATATAAAGCTGCGGTAAGCGCTCTATAAACGTTAGCTCTAATAATTACATGAGGTGGCCCAGACACAGTGGCCCCAGAGCTGATTACCAGTGGCCACAGGAGCTCTGTCCCTGCCCCATTTCTCCTCCTGTGACTTGGCCTGTCCTCCTGACTCTGCTGCACACCGCTCAGCCTTCCGGGCCTACGCCGGTTCCTCGTCTCTGCATCCCCTTTCGCGCCCCTCCCTCATGCCTGCTGCCTCCACCAGGAAGCCTTCCCTCTTCACTCCTCCTCCACACATTCATCACTGCCTGGCTCTCCTCTCGGGAGGGGCAAAAAGCCCACCACCAACCAAGGAACATAAAACAGCCTCTTCCACCAACGCTTTCGTGTCTCGTTGGCCCCTTGGTCTTTGCATGGTCCAGTCTCCTTTCAGACTCCCACCTCCAGGCTCTCCCTGCCCCCCACCTCTTTGTGTGCTGAGGGCAGTCTGGTGGGAGGGGAGAAGGATGCACAGTCCCGGCGGCCCTCGGGGACTCTCCTGAGAGCAGCGGTAGCTAACCCGTCTTTATCCACCGGCACCCGCCTCTGTGCAGGAAGGTAAGGGCAACAGAACTGAACCATTTCCCGGGGCAGACCTGCCGCAGAGCCTGCACTGTTCCGGGCATCTTGCATTTGACTCCGTCGTTCGATCCCCACGGCAGCGCTCTGACCCGGGTGTTAGCACCAGCCTGGAGATTTTCAAATCGAGGCTCAGAACAGGTACCTATCAAGGCTTCATCACTGCTGAAGTAGCAGAAGTGGGATTTGAACCCGGGGCTGCTTGACTCCAGAGTCCAGGAGGACCTCTGATAGTAATAACATTTTACATTCTGTTTTGTATTTGGATCAACTAGCCCAAGAAGTGGTGTTGTCTGCTCTTGAACTTGGCATACACAAGGGATTAGCTGAGGACGGCAAGCTTTGTCTTGTCCACACACAGATTTGATTTTGAAATCGCCAGATTGCAGATATTTGAAAGTAGCTTTGCCAAGACTCACGCAGGCGCGTTTGTTTTCCCAAACTTCTGAAAGACATTCCTCCATAAATGAATCTCCCAGAGGAGAGCGGGTATTAGAGAGAGGGCGTCCAGGGGCTCCCCACCTCCAACGAGGGCCTCATCGGGATAGACGTGCATCACAACAGGCATGGACGAGAAAACCAGTGGGTAGAAAAGGGTGCCTCATCACGTGAGCTCCTAAAAGGGCTTGAGCGTTTTACTCCAAGCGAGCAGTGCTCACCTTCATGGTAGGCTGAGAGCAAGAGCATTCGACAGCCTTCCTTCTGTGGCTCCAAAGCCGTCAGAGGTTTACAGAACGTCTATGTGGAGGTTCGATCTTACCTTCTACCCGAAGTCCCTCCAACCTGTTTCCCTCAAGGTCTGAACTCTTCCCCCTCTGGATTTTTGCCTGAAGCTCTCCCTTGAGCAATAGGCTGTCTAATGATATCCCCAGTTTTCTAGAATTAAATAGAGGGACTGCTCTGGATTGAGTTGTGTTCCCACAAAATTCATGTCCACCTGGAGCCTCAGAATGTGACATTATTTGGAAATAGGGTCTTTGCAGATGTAATTAGCTAAGATGAGGTCATCCTGAATTCGGGCGGGCCCTAAATCCAATGACTGGTGTCCCTCTAAGAGAGAGGAGAGGGAGAATTACAGACTCCGGCGAGCAAGAAGGCCATGTGAGGACAGAGGCAGAGATTGGAGGGATGCATCTCCAGGCCCAAAACACCGAGGACTGCTGGGACCCATCGGAAGCTGGAAGAAGCAAGGGAGGCTTCTCCCCTAGAGCCTTCAGGGGAAGCATGGCCCGCTGACACCTTGAGTTTGGACTTCTAGCCGCCAGAACTGTGAGAGAATACATTTCTGTTGTTTGAAGTCACCCGTTCATGGTAATTAGTTCTGGCAGCCCTAGGAAACTAGTACGGGGGCTCTCATTTGGCTCTCTAAATAAAAAGCTTCTTGTATTATGAACATTTCCACAGGCTTTGTCTTGTTTTTAAACAAAGCTTGCGGGGCCTCAATTTTCTCACCTAGAGATGGTTTATTAGTCAGCTCCTGCTGCATTCGAACTACCCCATAACTCGGCGGCACAAAGCACCGAGCATGTGCTCCCAGGCTCCCAAGTCCTCGGGGAGGCCGGGTGCCTCTGCTGCACACATCTCTTGCTCCTTGAGAGCTACAGGACTCCTGGGCCTCTTCTTAAGGCCCAGGCAGAAGCCCAAGTGGGGAAACCCCACCTGCGAGCACATTTAAAGCCTCTGCATGCGTCCCATCTGCTAGCAACCCTCTGGGCAAAACAAGTCAGAAGGCCAAGCCCAACATCAATGGCAGGAGAAGTACCCTCTGCTCACAATGAGAGGGAGAAGGAGAGAGTAGCCAACAATAATTCCACGTATCACACACGGCGCAGGCCCTGCTGTTATGGACTGAACGCCGTGAACTCCTATGTTCCAGAATGCCTACATTGAATCCTGATTCCCAATACACTCGTATTTGGAGGTGAGGCCTTTTGGAAATGTTTAGGCCATGAGGGTGGAGCCCAGGAGACCCCAGAGAGCTCCCTTCTGTCATGTAAGGACAGAGTGAAAAGATAGCCATCTATGAACCAGGAAACCAGTCCTCACCAGACACAGAACCTGCCAGTGACTTGAGCTTGGACTTCCCAGCCTCCAGCAGTGGGAGAAACAAATTCGTGTGTTGTCAGTATCGGTCCGTGGTATTTTTGTTACAGCAGCCCGAATGGGCTAGGACAGCCGTTTAGCAGGATTATTGAGAAATTGATGTATGTCTAACTAAACTAGTAGAATGAATAATCAACTTTTATGTGGTAGGCACTGTTCTAAGTGCCCCCGGGAGTCTGGGTTATCTATCGCACCATAAAAAAACAACCCGAAAACTTAGTGACTTCAGACAGCAACCATTCTCACAGTTGTGAAGCAGGCTTAGCGGGGTGGTTCTGCTCCACGGGTGTTAGCTGGGGGCATTTATTCCGGTGCATTCAGTTGGTGGCTGGGCTGGGGCGGGGGGGTAGAAGGACCCAGAAGACTTCACTTTCCCATCCTGCAACCTGGTGCTCCTCCATCTGGCTAGCTTGAGCTTCCTCACAGCATGGGGACTCAGCGGAGTGGGCGTGTCCATGACTTTGGAGTGGACGTCGGAGGGTGAACTTAGAAGCTGCAGATCCCTTAAGGCCCCACTCAAGCTATTATACAGCACACCTCTGCCCCATTCTTTTGCTTTGTGTTAGTTTCCCATTGTGGCTTCAAAACATTACCAGCAATTTAGCAGCTTAAAACAACATAAACGTATTACCTTAGAGTTCTGGAAGTCAGAAGTGTAAAATGGGACGCATTGAGCAAAATCCAGATGTCAGCAAGGCTGTGCTCCTCGCTGGGGGCTCTGGAGGAGAATCCATTTTCTTTCCTTTTCTGTTTTCTAGAGGCTGCCTGTGGCGTCCTCCACCTTCAAAGCCAACAGGCTAGCCCTCCATCACTCTGACTCTCCTGCTTCCCTCTTACCTCCTAAGGACCCTGGTGATTTCATTAGGCCAGCTGGACAAGCCAGGACCATCTCCCCACCTCAAGGTCAGCTGATTAGCAATTTTAATTCCTCCTGTAACCTTAATTCCTCTTTGCCACGTAACATAAGATATTCACAGGTTCTGGGGACTAAGACATGGACATCTTTGGGGCCATTATTCTACTGATCACATGGTCAAAATGAGTGTCAGGGACAGCCCAGACTCAGGCGGAGGGGACATAGACTTGACTCTGATGGGAGGAATAGCACAGCTTCTGTGGCTCCCTTTAACCCACCACGACAAGCACTGACGCATGCAATCCTCAAAGCAGCCCCACAAGGTGGGTACTAGAAAGATCCACATTTGAAAGTAGGAAACTGAGAGCAGAGGTGTTAATTACTGGACTAAGTGTAGCCAGCTGGCGAGCAGGAGAGCCGGGTCTTCAATCTAGGGCGTTTGGCAGTGGGAGCAGAGCACTGTTGTGCCTGGCATTCCTGGTGCTCAGCAGATGTTTGTTTTCTCCTCTGTTGATCCGTTTTCTCGGCCTTTTAAGAGCAGGAAGCTGGCGTCCCCTGCAGCTCGCGATACACACTTATCTCTCACACATACATGCACATACACATAAATGGTAAAGCCCCCTTAATCATCAGGGTGGTGGAGTGATACCTATTTAAGCAAGTATACATTTAATGCTGATTTTCCAACCACATTCGGACCGGTTATTCGTTTTCTTGTGATATCTCTCTACCTGGGGTCTGACTTGCCCACGGAGCTGCCTCCCAACTTCCATACTCTCGACTTTTGGACTCCAACTCACTTCGGGCTGCTAGTCCCTATTCTCAGACACTGTCTTAGTAATACGTGGGTCCCTTCCCCTCTCTGGTGTGGCGCCCGGCCCCAGCGTTTCCCACCCCCACCCCAAGCCCAGACTAGTCTCCCAGAGCAAACCGTTGCTCTGCCTCAGCTGGAACTCCGCATAGTACAGGTCCCAGAGCCGGAAGTTATGGGGCTGCGCCGAAGCGAATGGAGGCAGCAGCATCGAAAATCAGCATCTTGCTGGGGCTCCTGGCTGGCTCAGTCAGTAGAGCATGTGACTCTTCATCTCGGGGTTGGGAGTTCAAGCCCCATGTTGGGCATGGAGCTTACGTAATTTAAAAAAGAGGGGGGAGAGAAGAACCCCCAGCATCTTGTCTGAATACATTCAAATTTAGGTAGGGTTTGAAATCAGAGTACTAAGTATCATGGATGTGAGGCATTGGCCTAAATAACCACTCAATTTGTGCCAGGTTCTCTACTTCCCACCCTAGAACGTGTGAGAAGAAGAGCCTGGTGTCAAGACAGTCTGCAGACAGAAGCGGAAGCATGCCTTGTAAATAGAGGAATGTTTTTGGCTCCATTCACTTGTCAGACAAATATTTATTAAGTGCTCGCTATGAATCAGTCACTGTGCTAGGCATAGAGGACAAAGATGAATAAATTGGATGATTCCTGTCCCCCAGGAGTCCACAGTTAATTACAATTTATATTATCCACATTTTATACCTGGGCACGTAGAGTCTAAAGATGTTAACTGCTATATATGCCCATCAGTAAGACCAGGTATTTTTCCAGAAATTATCGTTCAGAAAAGAGGAAAGTACTTTATCTCTGGGTCTGTAAAGGAATAACACACTCCTGTGTGCCCCCTTTAGTACTCTGACTCAATACTTCTGACATTCTGGTCACCAGAGGCATGGATTTTCCACACAGCAAGCCATTGTGACACCAGCTGGGGGTCCGACAATTTGACTCAATTCTGACACTCTCTACATGGAAATAGATCCCACAGGGTAAGGGCTCAGCCCCATGAGACCGTCCCCCTTCCTCCTCCTCTCTATGCAGACACCAATCACAAGTCCAGCTTGTCACCTGGGCTTCTGACCACCTGGCTCTAAATCAGAGGTTCCCACAAACCCCTCCTTTGATTGATTTGTTAGAGGGGCTCACAAAACTCAGGAAGACACTACACTACCAGTTTCTTATAAAAGGATGTATGTAACTCGGGGCAGTGAGATGGAAGATGTTCATAGTGCAAGTTACGTGGGAAGGGGTGCAGGGCTCCACTGTCTCTCAGGATACCCCTCTCTCGTGGCCCCTCCACATGTTCACCACTTGGAAGATCTCATGTCCTTTCTGTTTTTTAATGGGGGCTTCATTATATAGGCATGACTGATTTAATCATCGGCGATTGGCAATCAATTCAACGTCCAGCTCCCCTCCCCTCCTCAGAGGTCAGGCAGGTGGAGGTGGGGTAGAGAGGTGTGACCATTGGTTCCCCCTACAACCAGCCCCCATCCTAAGGTCATCTTGGGACTTTCCAAAAATCACCTCATTCATGTAAACTCAGGTCTGGTTGAGGGGGCTTTTTATAGGAATAACAAAAGACACCCATTACTCCTTTATGGCTCTTACCACTTAGGAAATTCCAAGGTTTTAGGAGCTCTGTACCAGAAATGGGGACAAAGACCAAATATATATATTTCTTAATATAAATCACAATATCATAGGATCCTTGCAATGTCTCACATGTTATGCCAATGCTTTCTAAATTGCTTTATATTTAACAACCATGTTACAGTTTGAGGAAGACATTAGCCTAAAATACCCTTAATTCATGCTAGTTTTGGAAGCTTGGGGAGATCACCGACTTGATACAAAAGGAGGTGAGGAAATGTAACACAGATTTGTTAGTTATTCCTGGGAATGTGACCTAACATTTGCGATGCTGGAAGTTGTCATAAACAAGCCTTTTATGATCACTTTAAAAAGCAGAACAGTGAGTAGTTATGTTGGAAAGACCAGAGCAAACATGAGCTAATGCTATGCGAATGGGCACTTTGTAGTTTGGGCTAAAATTTCCAGTGACAGCATCCCATACGGGGTCCAAGAGAATCTCCAGCCATCCAGACAGAGGTGAGAGTGCCTCATAAAGGGCTCTAGTGACAATGAGGACACTGATGACCAAGAGGTGAGTAAAGAGTTGGAATCGAGTTGTTTCATGAAACAGGAGAGTGGAAACAAAGCCGTACTTACAAACTAATATTTTGTATACATTAATTGTATAAATGATATTAAATATGTATGTATAACTCAATTCATACACTGAATAAGCATATCACAGCTTTATCTATGTCACTAAATGTTTTCTGTGCTCCAGTTGACCACGATATTATGGGAGGATTTCCCCTTTGGAAAGTTCAGGGCTCCCTTATATTTGGTGCCAACTTCTGTCTGGGCACGCGAGGAATCTTTGCCCAAAGTCAAACAACTAGGAGGGCAGAGCCAGATCTGGGAACCTCACGCAAGTGTTTGCCTTCGTCCTTCAGTCAGACCAAGCTTCCTAAAATCTAAGACACTGGTCCCTGGCCTCACTGTCCATCTGTTCCATTCCATTTAAACTCAGAGCATTTACTGAGTCCCCACTACAATGGAGGGTTTGTTTTTCAAACCCGTGAATCACTTTTAGTACAGAATCGAGAGAGAAAAGACTGATTTTTAACTGAAGATCGAGAAAAAGGAATAATTGGTCTAAGAACAGCTCTAGATTCAGGTTTTGTAGGCCATTCTCCCTGTTACGCAATATGAGTTCTAATCTTCCCTGTTCTCCTGCTTACTTCCTGAGGATTGAAAAATGCCTGTAACCTCAGCCCCCGTAGGATAGCCTGCAAGGAACAAATCAACATGCAATTTCCCTTTGTCACCTTCAAAATAATAAACAAACAAACCCCATTAGTCTCTCTGGGGAACAGGATTTTACTTTTTTCTTTATACTTTGCAGTGTCATATAAATTTTCTACATGAGCATGTTTTTTAATAAGAACCAAAAATCTGAAAAATTTTTTTTGAGAGAGAGAGAGCACATGTGTGCACGTGCAAGCAGTGGGGGAAGGGGAAGCAGAAGGAGAGAGAGAATCTTAACCAGCCTCCATCCACAGCATGGAGCCCAACCCGGGGCTTCATCTCACGACCCTGAGATCATGACTGAACCAAAATCAGGAGTCAAGCTCAACCAAATGAGCCACCCAGGTGCTCCTGAAATGTTCATTTTTGAAAACACACAACTATTAGGCTACAGAATTCCAATTTCACTTTCCAGATTTACATTGGGCCCACCTCACATTTAAACGCTTTCCTTCCAATTAATCCAGGCTAAGAGAACCAAACACCTGCCCCTGGGAGATACACTCAGGGTTTGCCTCTCTTAGGATCTGCCTGCCACCCAACCCCGCCTCCCCCCAAGATGCCAAGAGAAGCATGTGTGAAGGCAAAGGAACAGAGAGATGTCCCAAAGAGCTTGGGCTATATGTTTTGTGTGTGTGTGTGTTCAACATTAATATGTCTCCCTGAGACCTTCCTTTAAGGCCACACTCTTACACACGTATCAAGTTCCTAGAAGTTCTGTCAAAGAGAGTGGAAGACCCTGTGTGACTCAGAGCAAGCTGGGTAACCTCTCTGAGCTGCAGTTTGGCCATCTGTATAATGAGTGGTTGGATCCAAAAGGAAAAGGGAAAAAGAACATGGCTTGGGGAGACAGACGGGGCTGGGTTTGAATCCTGACTACTTCCTGCTGGGCAAGAAGTTGAGCCCTGTTTCTTTATTTGAAAGCAGACGTCTCGTGAAGATTAAATATAATGTATATTCTATACCGTGTAGCATATACTGGTACATCCCATACCCTAAAAAATGGCAGCGATGGTTGTTATGATAATTACTACTACTATACATGTGAGAGGGCCTATTTCTCTTAAAACCGTAAAGCACAAGGCTGTCAGCTCAGCTGCACAAGGCGTACATTGCACAACTCGGGGTGCCATCCACATGGAACACAATGTCTAGTGGAACCCTGAGAAAGCACTATACAGATTTAAAATATTACTTTCATTAGGAATAACAGAGAGGTCATGCCGGGCTTCTCTTGTTATGTTGGGTACAAATGAGGCCCCCTAAATGATAAAATAG
The DNA here is from genome assembly GCF_017311325.1 of Ursus maritimus. Lineage (NCBI taxonomy): Eukaryota > Metazoa > Chordata > Mammalia > Carnivora > Ursidae > Ursus > Ursus maritimus. The sequence goes on from NW_024426774.1 coordinate 55,177,187, forward strand.
GTAGCAAAACACTCCCTTTTTAAAAAACGTACTGAAACTTCTGGGCAGGACTTGTTAAATAGAAAACAAAACACCAAAGATCAGAGTTCAGCCTTTCTGAGTCCATCCGTCACTCACCTTTAAGTGATTTAAGTGTTAGTGGTGAAGACACTGGGGAGAGAGTTGCCCTAGCACCCTACGCATTTTCCTCAAGCTACAAGAAGGGACCCAGCGTGCTTGATGTGGGTTTCCTACTGTTAGTTAGGCTGGAGAAGTTCCAAGGAGGGGTGCTGGCTGCCCGGTCCTCACCGCTGAGCAAGGTGAACACTGCGAAGGAATCAGCCTCCCGCACCAAGGGTCCCTGAGGATCTCTCCAGCAGAATGGGACCAGAATGGACATATGGAAAAAGAACTGGCTTGAATTATTTTTAAGTTTCTTCCTTCCTTTCTTTCTTTCTTTCTTTCTTTCTTTCTATCTTTCTTTCTTTCTTTCTTTTTTTTAAGATTTTATCTATTTATTTGACAGAGAGAGACAGCCAGCGAGAGAGGGAGCACAAGCAGGGGGAGTGGGAGAGGAAGAAGCAGGCTCCTAGCGGAGAAGCCTGATGTGGGGCTCGATCCCAGAACGCCAGGATCACGTCCTGAGCTGAAGGCAGACGCTTAACAACTGCGCTACCCAGGTGCCCCTATTTTTAAGTTTCTTTAAAAAAAGGCTTTTAAGCTCTGTTTGCCAGGGCAGGTGAGCATGGGGGTGTGGGTAAGGGCCGGCATACGTGCACGGACGCTATGGAAACAGAAGCTGGAGCAGAGGGGGAGCGTAAGGAGTGGGCTGCAGGGGTACAGCTCTTGCTAAGGAGCAGAGTGCTTGCCCACTGTCCCCCAACCCACGGTCTTAAAAGAACCCAACAAAGCTGAGGGCTCACCCAGGCCGCTTTACAATGTCCATTTATAATAGCCCTAGTCAGATAGGCAGTTTCTGCCCTTTACCTATCTTTGCTCCCCATACGTTGTCCAGAGGAACAGAAGAATAGGTAGAAAGACGTGAGATGTTTGGGATTTCCAAGCCTGGGGGATGGACAGAAGCTTAGTAAGCGTGAAAGCAAGGGCTTGATGGAGGCTGGGCTAGTAGGACACTCTTGAGCAAGACCTGAGCAAGGCTGGAAAAACAGCGGACCTGCCTTCTGAGATCCTCCAGAGGTGGGGGACCAACACAGCAGGTGTGATCCAAACAAAGCCGTTTCCAGATTTGAGCCCACGGGCCTAGCTTGATTCGGCCGCGACCATCCTCCATATTTGACGGGGCTGCTTCTGGCCTCTGCGTCCCTAGGTTCTTTCCTTCCAGTCCCTCCAACCTCCCTGGATGGACAAGTGCTGCTGTCTCTCCAGCTCCAGTGAATGTCCCCTGAGGGAGGGGACTGCGTCTGGTCTTATGTCCCCCCCTCAGCACAAAGGCCTCGAGAAGTGTACTATTGGGGATCAGAGAGCCTCCGTACAGAGCGGAGGGGTGCCGAGCATGATAGTGGGGGAGGGGGAGGGCTACGGAAAATGGAGCCGATGCGCAGAGCAGACGGGGTTCAGGCTCTTCCGCCCCCTTCCTTTCTGCGACAGCCCAGAGACCATGCTATTAGATTTTAGGAACAAGGAGAAACCACGCCCTGCCGTCCTAGTCTCTCCACAACCACACTTCAATGACTTACAGATTCAATTAGAAATTTAACAAAACTAGAGTAAAAGCTTTTTTCCCCTCACCTTCTATTCGCTGGAAAGATCCAGTTTAGTACCCATCTACCCTCCATGAGATTACCCGTCGCTCCCAGTGGTGCCCCCAGGCCCGAGTCCTGAGGTCCTGCTGCTCGGAGAGGGTCTGGGTTCCGCGGCTCCACAGCTGGGTGTGAGGTGGACATTACTGCTCGGAAAGTCCTCAGATGGTCTCTGTCAGCTGATTAGCCCGAGCACGTCCGGCAACGAACCTTTCTTTCTTTTCTTTTCTTTTCTTTTCTTTTTTTTTTAAGATTTTATTTATTTATTTGACAGAGAGAGAGACAGCCAGCGAGAGAGGGAACACAAGCAGGGGGAGTGGGAGAGGAAGAAGCAGGCTCCCAGTGGAGAAGCCTGATGTGGGACTCGATCCCAGAATGTCAGGATCACCCCTGAGCCAAAGGGAGACGCTTGACGCTTAACGACTGCGCCACCCAGGCGCCCCCGGAACGAACCTTTCTCGAACTCGGTGGTCAGGCTCAGCTGGGAGAGCCGTGGCATCGAGGGGCGCCTTGCTCCTCCCGCGGCTCAGGTAAACCTTCATGCCAAAGACATCTCTCCAGGGCTGATCTCAGAGGAGTGGTGTTCAAGGTGAAGCAAAGGGACGGGCCTACGTGGAAACGTATGTCCCTTTTCTGCATACGTTTATAGACAGATGGCTCTGGAACTCAAGAAAATGCCTTGCCCCTCCCCCAGAATACCAGCGCCCCTGCAATTTCTTGGCAGTTCACCATCAGAGCACACTGGGGAGAATGCATTATTTTACTTCCAATGCGTAGAAACACGTTGTTCTCAGAAAACGGTGCTCAGGTCTATTGAGTGTAGTCTGATCATTCGGTCGTCCCAGCTGTGCAATAGTAAATGCTGGTTTATTCTTCTGGACATCACAGAGTCAATAAATCCCAAGTCGATGTCGGCACAGAAGTTGTGGGTTCGTTTGAATAACATTCTTATGCCTACAGGAACGTGAATGTCCATGTTGGACTGATACATAGGAAATTGTTGGATGTGGAGGGGCAGGGTGGGGGACAGTAGGAGGAAAAGCTAAAACACACAAACGAACAAACAAGGAGGTCATCTCAGAGAATTAGGAAATCCAGATCTTCTCTTTTATAAGCCTCAGATCTTTCTGGGCTTCCATGTGGCTTTCATTTCTAGCTCCTTGTACCCTAACAAAGAGAATAAAGATGATTTTTAAGCTAAATGTGAGCCCTTCCAGGAAACAAGACCTCCTCCCTTCCCCTCTTTAGTCCTAGTAGCAGAATTTTCTTTCGCACTATTAAAAATGGCGTGGGCCACCTTTTCTCCAAAAACACACGAAGCTGTGGC
>NW_024426774.1:55180257-55184992 GCF_017311325.1 Ursus maritimus
TCTTTCCCAAATAATTAATCTTTCCAGTGGAATCTTTCAAAGCCCCACGTTTCCTGTTATTTTATACAGCTGCAATTTGTAACTGGAGCTCCTGCCCAGTGTTCCACGGGCAAAACGCCAAATCCACTACATTTCACCTACCAAGGTGCCCCGCACAAATAATCCTTAACCACAAGTTAAACAGTTAGGTCCTGTTCTAGCCGAAAAGAAAAGCCCAAGGAACAAAAGACTTTTAACAGACTTTGGTGTTAAAATTTTAGTGGATGCTCACAATATTTTATTTTCCAGGGTCAACATTTGGAAGTATCACCATGATGCTAGAATAAAAGAAGAATTCTCAAACACTGATTGATTGTTGTGTTAAGCTATTACGTGTGAATTACAAAATGACAACTTCTTAGCTACCCGGAAGCCAGGAACTCGGAATTGCTATATCAGACCCACCTTGTTTGCTTCCTTGTCTATGAGCTGGAAGACCAGAGCTAAGACTGGCTGGAGGGTAAGTAGGGAGGCAAAGGTAGGGGTTGGCTGGGACCCCCTTCCTTCTTCTCTTTTAATCTCCCCTCTTCCCTCCACCTGTAATCATTTCTCCACGCTGCCCGTGAAGGAAGTGCTCTCAAGATCACAAAGTTGGGAGTTTCTTTTATTTCAAACCCTCTCCACTCTCCTTCCTACCTTTCCAACCCCCACCACACGTTTCTGCATATTACCTGCCTCCTACTTTTCAAAAATTGAAGCCATTGCACCAGACCCTCAACTTCCTGCTACAGCCGCGCCTTCCCTGCCGTCATCCCCCTTCCTTTCCTCCCATCCTGGCTGATGCTTCCTACCCTGAGGTCAGGCCCTACGTTCTGGATCCCAGCCCCTCCTGTTCTCTCTAGAGCCTGACATTCTAACATGTCTCCTCTCCCCTGTATACTCCACCCTTTCCTGACGCTGAATCCTTCCTATTTATGCTAAACATACTCAAGCCCCTCTTAAGATAAAACAAAAACATCCTCAACCCACAGCCCTTCCTGCTATTATTTTTTCCTTCTCTCCTCCCCAGTGAAGCTTCTTGAATAGGTTTATACTACTTTTCCTTTTCATTGTTTTCCCTCACTCCTCAGCCCATCACTTTGACTAAAACGGCTAATGGCCACCATGTTGCTAAAGCAAAGGACTCAGTCCTCACCTTCCCTGGCCTTTTCTGGGACCCTTCCTTCCTGAAACCCTCTTCCTTCGGTTCTTCTTGTTTTCTTCCTACCTCTTCCCCGCTCTTCCTCTATCTTCTTTCCATTACCATCCTTCTCCACGGAGCCATTAAATGTTTCAGGTTTTTTTTTTTTTTAAAGATTTTATTTATTTATGTGACAGAGAGACAGCCAGCGAGAGAGGGAACACAGCAGGGGAGAGGGAGAGGAAGAAGCAGGCTCCCAGCCGAGGAGCCCGATGTGGGACTCGAGCCCGGAACACTGGGATCACGCCCTGAGCCGAAGGCAGACGCTTTAACGACTGCGCTACCCAGGCGCCCCAGATGTTTCAGTTTTTTAAGCTTCACTTCTCACTCTATATTCTGTCACCAACTTCCACAGCTACCGCTCCAACAATCAGACTCATAATCTCAAAGTCTCCAGTTGAGCTTTTCAGAGCCACAAGTCCAAACCCCAAGTCATGATCTTTCCTCCCAAACTTGATTCTCTACCTCAGATTCTTATCTCATGCCACCATCTACCAGAGGCTCAAGTCATAAACCTGACATCCTTGGTGACTTTCCCTACTTCTCAAATCTAACCATTCCCTTAGTCCTTGTGTTTGTACCTTCTCAAATTTCTCATATCCCTTTGCTTCTTTCCATTTCCACACCCACCACCCCAACCCTGGACACCATCTTTTCTCTTCCGGACCATTGCAGTAGCTTCCCAGCTGTTTTCCATACATCCATTCTCAGTGCTCGCAGAGCTGTTCTCCACACCGTTGCCAGACTATGGCACTCTCTTGCATAGATTCTTTTAATGCTGTAGAGGACACAAACTCTGTGCACTTCTCATCTTCCCTTGACGGCATCCTTTCATTTCTCCGGGTTGGTGTTCCATATATGCCTCAACTTCCAGGTTTGGATGAAATGCCACACCTTGGGCATGACCACTGAAGGCCTGGGTGATGTACTCTGGAAGCACAGGGGAATTCGCTTTCTGTAGAGTGAGACATGAACAATGGGCAATGGAAGATGGGAGAACACCAGGCAGATCTTTCTCCCTGATAAGAACAGCTCTGAAATATGGTTTTCCTTATAAGCTTTCTGGAGAAATTCTATGTGCTGAACAAACACACTGCTTTAGTCCTTAATTCAGAATTGACTTCCTAGAGGATCCAGATAAGACAAATGTTTAGGATAAAGACCAAAATATTTATCTAAGACTCTACATGGATTGATTCCTATCTACTTCTGCAGCCTCTCTCATCTCCTACCACTTTCCTGTCATTTTTCTATCTCCAGCTACAGTAGAGAGTTTTCTATTCATGCCAAATCCTCACATGCCAGAAAGTTTATCTGGAAAACTCTTCCTTTCCACGCCCCAGCCCCTTCACCTGGCTAACTCTTTCCCCAGCAGATCTGTTTCACTTCCTCCACTTCCTTCCAAAGGAAATCTCTATGGCCCTCTCCCCCCTCCTCCTCCCCCACTTCTCCTGTTTCCGTTGCTAGGGACTCTCAACAACCTGTGTCAGGATTTGACTTGTGTCTACCCCCTCCCCACACTGACTGTAAACTCCATGAGAGCAGAGACAGCATCCGCTTTGGCTCTCCTTTCCAGCCCCAGGGCGCTGCCCAGTGCTCAACAAAACAGACGTTGAGTAAATGAACTCCTCAGATCCAACACTCCTGCTGGAGGATCTAAGATCAAAGAGACGAAGGCATTCATTCAAGCTAGCTAGTCTGTGGTAGAGCTCAGCTGTTCTACCTTCTCTTTCAATTGAGAATCGTCCTTCTTAATTCTGAAAAAGACAGTAACAGACAGATCAATGAAACAGAACAGAGGATCCAGAAATAGACCTAAATATCTGCTTCACATATGAAAAGTACTCACCCTCATTCATAATAAAATAAATGCGAATTAAAAATGAGGTGACTTTTTTTTTATCTTTCCAATTGGCAAAATTCACAAAATTTGGTAATTTCCTCTCTTGATGAAGGCATTCAACAGTAAAGTGCCAAAGATATGAGAGCAAATATAGAAGTGTTTATGGAGTATTTGAATTGTCTTCTTTCACGGAAGACAGTTTGACAATAGCTACTTGATTATAATAGTTACCAAATCACAAGAGCACATGTTCTCTGCAATTCAACCTAGCAGTTCAACTTTTAGGTATTTATCCTACAGATATATTTGCCCAGGTGGGAAACAGAAAACATACAGTTATTCATTGCAGCATTATTTGTAACAGCAAAAGATTTAATATGCATCATTCAGGGACTGGTGAAGTAAATTGCGGTATTTTCATACAATGGAGCAGTATGTAGCTGTTTAAAAAAGAATGAGGTAGTTCAATTCTTTTGAATTCCATATTCCTATCTGCGACTATGGCATATTCCCGTTGTAGGAATATCCCATATTCCTGATATTCCATATTTTAATATATACAAATATGGAACCCTTTCTATGATATCCAAGTAAAAACCGAGGTGTACACAGTAGTTATATAGTATGCCCCTATCCGGTTAAAATGCACAAAAGCTACAAATGAAACCAACTGGATTGTAAACCAAACTCAGTGAGGACAGTGCCCTCATATAGTTTGTCTTTCTTACATTGAACAGTGAATACTCCATTAATATTCTTTATTAATTTCAGTAAGAAGAAATGTCCTAAGTGAGAAGGGAAAGGGGGCAAAGGGAAAATGGACAAGTAATCCTTGTTTATACTTGTTTGCCAACTGGGTGAAATCTCATCAAAAGAGGAAGGGAAATCTGACAGTCAATATGATGGTTCTAGATCATCGGTGAATTTTTGTTTTTCTCCACGCATTAGTTAGGAACTGAAGAGTTGCATGTCCTTGATTGTATCAACTCCTTTCTACCTGAACTGAGAAAGAAAAGATAGTCAGTAAAGCCTTGTCTGCCCAAACCTGATTCAGATCAGGTTTTTCGCTGTTACTTGCTTGTCCTCACTATTGGATTAACCCGATTTCTCACTCACATATCACATCAGGAAAACCAAATGAGAAGATGCTTAGGAATTGGCAGAAAACTCTGCTCGTGCTCACGAAACAGGTATAAGCTGATTAAGTTGAGGGTTTCATACTGCTGCCTGCACGTGCTTTTGGGAGACGTCCGACTCTGTAGCCTGGACCTGGGAGGTACCAGCTGTGAAACCTGTCTGTTGCCAAAGTAAACATCTGCATGTTTTCCTGTCGAGATGCTCAGTGTGTGTGCTCGCTGTGCCTCAGTGGGGACGTTACTGCTACAGACGCAGTTATGTTATTTTTTCCTTGAAGGCTTTTTTCTAAATAGTATTCAAGTGCGTCGAGTCAAAAATGTTTTCAAGTGTGACAAAGGCCCAATGATATTAATAACATCAGAAAGCTGTTGTTTTTTTATCCTGAAATCACTATATTAAAGGCAGTGAGAGTCTATTCCACTCATCAGAGAGCAGGCAATGGGCTTTTTGCAGGACTAGCCTTGACCCTTTGGCTTCATCTCAGATAGACAGATGATAGATAGATAGATAGATAGATAGATAGATAGATAGATAGA
>NW_024426774.1:55185002-55254115 GCF_017311325.1 Ursus maritimus
GATAGATAGATAGATAGATAGATAGATAGATAGATAGATAGACAGATGATAGATAGATAGATGATAGATAGATAGATAGATAGATAGATGATGGATAGATAGACAGGTAGATAGATAGACAGATAGATAGACAGGTAGATAGATAGACAGACAGACATGGAAGACAGATACCTAGATGGTACATAGATAGAGCATTAGAGAGGTCTGGAATGAAGACTACTTTTCTCAGCTTCTCTTGAGGCTGAGCAATGCTATGTAAATGACATTTTTGTATGGGTCTTCCAAGGGCCTGAAGGAAGCTGAATCTGCTGGAATGAGCCCATTTCTCATCCTCAGGGTCCGATGGCCTGTTAGAAGGCGGCTGTAATGCAGAGATGAATAAGGCATGGTCCCTCTCCTCAGGGCATTTATAATGAATTACACATTAAAGGCATGAAATGGAATACAGAAGAAAAGGGAATTGATTCTGTGCAAAGGAAGCCCAGAAGGCTTCACAAAGAGGATATGATCTAAGCTGGGCTTTACAGAAGGGATTATAGCAATCATATCTCCGATTTGTTGAAGACTTACCATATGCCAGGCAGTGTATGAAAGGCTTTACAGGCATTATCTCATTTATTCTATATGACAACCCGGCGAGGTAGGTACTGTGATTATACCCATTTTATAGATGGAGGAACTGAGGGGCAAAGATTAGAGAGCTAGTAAGTGGCTGAGCCAAGGTCCAAACCTCAGCCCATCTGATATTCCTAAGGCTCAACCCCAGGATTCGGCTGCCTGGGACTGATGTGGGTGGAGACACAGGGAGGGAGAAAAACCTTCACTCTCATCGTGAACTCCGGTAATGGTCAGGGCAGGCAATTCAGTCCACACTGGTTGTTAGGTAGAGATAGGCCAGTATTTCCTAAAGTATATTAGCGTATTTGGCAGAACTTTTAAGTTCTTTTTTTTTTTTAATTTTTATTTATTTATCTGACAGAGAGAGAGACAGCCAGCGAGAGAGGGAACACAAGCAGGGGGAGCGGGAGAGGAAGAAGCAGATTCCCAGTGGAGGAGCCTGATGTGGGGCTCGATCCCATAACGCCGGGATCACGCCCTGAGCCGAAAGCAGACGCTTAACCGCTGTGCCACCCAGGCGCCCCAGAACTTTTAAGTTCTTTTAATATGCTTTGCAGAAAAAGGGAAAAAAAGCAAATAAACGAAAGACTATATACACACACTAACATGTAAAGGTCCTGAGAAGGCCTAAGGTAAAGAAACATGTTTAATTTTTATTTTAGTAAAGCTTGGATTTTTCAGACTTATTTGACCGCAGAACTTTTTTTTTTCATTATAAAAATTGTTGAATGTAAATAAAAGTGGAAACTATAGGATCTTTTATATACTCATTACCCAGCTTCGACGACTATCACTACTCTATCCTATGTGTTCTGTCCATGACCGCGTTTCTCCCCCTTCCTTTCTAGCTAAAGTATTTTAAAGGAAATTCCAGACAGCATGATATTCTACCTTTAAATAATACTTTAGTGTGCATCTCCAAACAAGGGGGAGATTTTCTTATAGAAAGTGTGATTATCACACCCAACAAGCTTAAAACATTTTCTTAATATAATTTTATATTCAGCTCATATTCAATACTGCTGATTATCTAAAAAATCAAGGCCCCCTTTTTTAGTGAAGACCATTGGAACTCTGATTATTTTATTGACTCAGTTTCATAAGCGAGTGCCAGGACCAAGCACACACATATTAGAAAAAGGTACAATCGTTGATTGTTCTTTTCTAAAACACCGTTAGAGAATTGAAACCTTCTTAATAATTCAGCCTGAAAAATACTGGGCAGAATATGTTCAGTCCTCCACCCTCAAGATGTCTCTGGGCTGTGAAGATACTAATACTTGGATTGAACCACCTTTTTTTTTTTTCCGCTTGACTTTCCAAATAGACACAAAATAGAAAATCCGTTTAGCACCCCAGGAATACACATTCCGAGGAACACATTTTGGGAAAGCTTGGTTTAGAGAAAACATCCAGTTGAAAGAAGGCTTCACTTTACTTGACTGTTTAGGTATTGAATAGCTATAGTTTGGACTCTGATTATCTAGGTTTTTTTTTTTTTTTTAAAGCATCCCATTCTAAAAGGAAGGACTTAGTAATCAGTCCTGGTTTTGACTCCTACTACATCTGTGATATTAAAACACGCACGCACACACACACATAAACACACACACACACACACACACACACACACAATACTACAGATGTTACAACAGAGAAGCATGATGGCAAAGTTAAAATCAGATCGAGACCATCCGAAGCAGGTGACTAGGTCATTCGAGATCCGTCGGAAGGAGACGGGTCTAAAAGAGAGGCCTGCAATATGGATATGCAAACGGACACAGTAATAAACCATACAGCACAAGAGCGATTTAGTTTCCGCATTTATGACAGCAGCTAAAATAAACACCTCAGACCGCTACACTGCCAACGGTATCTTCTAAATTAAAGAACAGAAGAAATGATTTCATTAATTGATGCTTCAATGGCTAGCTAAATATTTATACACCCCACAAGCACTGTACTCAAAATTTACAGTAGCAAAGCCGCCTGCAGCCACCAAAATATTGATTGAGTCATAAAAACTCAAGGTTATTAACCCAAATATCTTCTCGCTTTGTATAAAACTAATTGCTAGGCCAGGGAATGCAATTTCTGAGACAATTACCAGGAATGGGGGCTTTAATGACTTTCTCTTACCCTTTGCATAAATAAACAGTAGCTGCCTAATCCAGGACACCGGATGAGGTTCCTTCTGCGCCTCAGAGTTAATCAAATGCATTTCTCACCGGTGATTCTTCACCTGCAGTTAAACCTGTGCACGGTCCGAACTTAACATGTGTGTTCCTGAAACGGTTATACATCCTCAGGCCAACATCGTATTTGATGATACACATTATCAACTGTAAAGTTGTGTGAAGGAAAACAAACGTAAGTGTAAGTCACCAAACAATGCCATGTATCTCTGTCACGAAAGCCCAGCGTGGTCATCTGCTGGCTTGCACTGCATGCAGAAGCTCCGGGCAGCTCTGGGGTTAGCTAGGGAGGGCGTCAGGGAAGACTTGGCAGTTACGTGTGTTTTCTGCCAGGAGCCAGGCACCCTTCCCCCACGTATCTCAGGACATAGCCAGGTGTGGTCTAGCTAATTGCTACAGGACAGGGTGACAAGGAGGAGTCAGGACCTAGAAGCAAATTTACCTCCTGGAGTAGACAGGCTCCGGGGAGACCCAACCGGCTGAAGGGGCAGTGAAGGTAGAGCTTGGCATCTGGAAGGTATAGTGTGGTACAACCTTTGGTAGTACCAGCAAAGAGTCTGTGGTGGGCAGCCCCACACAGAGCAGTGGAGGTGTCCCAAACGTCAAGCAAAGTATGGCAGTCAAAAATCCTGGTTGGTGATATTCAGAAATCCAGGCAGATGGTCGTCTACACTGGGGAGGTAGGTCAGCAGGAGCCAGGACCCAGGCATGAGCTGTAGGGAGGACCTGTAGGCAGGTAGAGGCTCTGGTTATCAGAACAAGACCGAATCCCAATGTTTTAGTTGGAGTATGAGCTGGGTAAAGTTGCTGTAACAAAGATACCCGCCCTAGCACGCCTTCAGTGATACGGAATCTCATTCCTGTCTCATGCAGCTGCGGAATGGGAAGGACGCCACAGCTCCATGAGCTTGTCCGGGGCCCCAGGAACCCTCTGCTCACTGTGTCTACCTTCGTGTCTAGACGGCTCGTCCAGCTGTCCTCCCCTCTCAGCCACAGCATGCTGCCTGGCACCGTGATGGCATTCCAGGCTGTGGAAGGGGAAAGAGAACACGGAGGGTGAGAAACTTTATTGTGAAACTCAGGAAGTTACACACATCACTTCTGCTCATGGGCCAAATGTCATCGCGTGGCTGCTCCCAGTTGTCAGAGGGACTGAGAGATGTCACCCCTACCAACGTGGCCATGTGCCCAGCTCGAACCCAGGGAGGAGGCTGGGGGTAGTCAGTTCTTGTGGCTGCTGTAACACGTTACCAAAAACTTGGTGATTTCAAACAACAGGAATGTATCCTCTTACAGTTCTGGAGGCCAGAAGTCCAAAATCAATATCACTGGGCTGGAATCAAGGTGTGAGGGCGGGTGTCCCTGTGGAAGCTCCCAGGGGAGGATGCCTTCCTTGCTTCTTGCAACTTCTGATGCCTGCGGCCTTCCAGTCTTCCATGGTTTGTGCCTGCCTCTGGAATGGGACTGCCTTCCCTTCTGCCCACGTATAAATTTCCCTCTGTCTCTCTTTTATAAGGATACATGTAATTGCATTTTGAGGGCCCACCCAGGTCATTGAGATCCTTAATCACATCTGCAAAGACCTTTTTCCCAAGTAAGGGAACACTTAGAAATTCCAGGGATTAGAACTTGATCTTTGGGCTGGGGAGGGGCCATGTATCATCCAGCCTGTTACAGGGGTGCTCAGTGCTGAGAGGAAGAAGGAGAAAATGGCCTTTGCCTCATTCAGCAATCAGAATCAGGAAACTCTGGTCAATACAGTGAACCTCGCTCAACGCTGAGCACCAAAGAATTCATCTCTAGCTCTTCAGGTTTTCCTGGCTTGCTTCTAGACCGGTGTGGAGCCTGAACTGGGCTATGCCCTGGCTGGGGCCAAGGGGAGCCCTGGCCGTGGGGAAAAGACGGCCACTAAGCAAAGGCAGGAGGTGGCGGGCTGTGTGTGCCTTGAGAACAGTTTCACCCAGAGTGAGAAAGCTCAGTGAGCGCTGCCCGAGGACACACGTGAGGTTCTGGGACCAATACAATCAATACCGAAGCCTTGGCAAAGGCCTGTTTGCGGTTCGCAGCCTCTGAAGACCGGATGCCTTCCACTGTCACACCCATTACCCTCCTCACCCCTGAAATGCCCAAACAGTCCAGACACTTGTTAGTGAAATGGCCACACCCCCTTTCACCTACTTCCCCAATTCCGCTCCCCAGAATTAACCACCGTTAACAATTTGACCCTTCCTGACTTCTCTTCACGTGTTCATAAACACACACACACAGAGGGAAATATAGTGGTTCCTTTCTACATAGATTGGACTGTGCCATATATGTGTTGTATTTATTCACTTAATAATATATCACAGACATCATTGCTTGTCAATAATAATAATAAACTCAGCGTTCATGCTATGCTGGGCAAGGGGCCAAGCACTTTCCACATTTTGTATTTCATGTCATTCTCACACCACCTTATCGGTTAGGTATTATTATTTTCCTCTCTAAATGATGACAAATATTCACAGGGAGCTCAAGTGACTGGTCCGAGGTCACACAGCTGGTGAGTGGCTGAGCTAGAGTTTGAACCCAGATGACCACCACCTGGACCTCAATCTTTGCTACCATCCTTTGCTATCACATCGACATCCTTGGAAATCTTGTCACACAGCTCTTCCACCGGGAACTAATCAGCTGTTGCACGGACCAGCTTAACTTTTGCATCACGACCTCTTAGACTTCCCTGGAAACTGAAGTGGTCTCCCTGGTTACCGGACTGCTGGCTGGCTTGTAGAGCCCATGGCTTCAGCTGCCCCAGCTTGTGCGGGGGGGGGGCCCTCAATTCCATCCCAGCGGTTGCACCTGCCCTGGTCCCAGTCCCTTGGCACCTGCCCCTTGGTCCCTACCTTCTCTCTGCCTCTAAATTTGGCCCAGCATCTGTGGGTTTGGCCCAGCATCTGTCACCCCTGCTCAGATAAGCTGGCCTTACCTGGCACCTTCTGCCTAAAAATCTACAGTCACAAAGCGTTTTGGACGCTTCCCTGGGCCTGCAGCTGGACACTCCTTCTCTCTGTGGTTACAGCCAATAGAAAGTCTTTATAATCAACCTTTCCTTCTGGGTCTCCCCGGTGGCCTGGAGCAGACAGCAGGGGCTTGGTACCAAGGAGGCCTCTGCTCCCCTTCTGGACCTTTACCATGGAAACAGATGTCATAGAGGAACTACCTCCCCTTCCTGTCTGTTCATATTCCCCAGGTGCGTACCTTCTAGGAAGCTCTGTCCCACTCAGTTTCCCCCTTGCCTACCTTCCTACCATTGAAACCTTCTCTTATGCACGTGCAGGTGAAAATAGCCCATAACGTGGGCCCTCAGCCCCGTGTCTTCGGTCTTCCTTATGGAGAGCAGAACTCCCATGTGAGCTGAGCAGCCCCTGCTGATCAACACAGACACAGACGCTGGCGGTTGTTAGCGGAGTAGAGAGGCATTCGCTCCAGAGAATTGGAGGCTTGTGGTCCGACCCTAGACCTTTGGAAGCTAAGGGTTTGCCCAGGGCAGAATGAGTCGCTCTGCGGTGCCGGGAAAGAAGGCCTCTGTTGTCTCAGCAATCCCTCGGTGTGGCTACTTCTGGGGAGCCCAGCTCATGGTCACATGATGGCCAAAGCTGGCCTCCTGGCCTGTCATCTTGCAGTCTTCGCTCCTTGACCTAGTTGCTTTAGGCCTCACCGCCTTGAGGGCAAACAAAGCAAAGAAAGCAAAAGGGTTGCCGCAATGTTGGCCACAGAGACGCCATGGTCTCAGGATGGAGGTGGTCAGAGGTTCCAGGTGGTTTCTCACAGGCCTGGTGAGCTAGGAGGCTGCTCCACCCCAGACCAGCTGAATCCGAATCTCTGGGATGGGACCCACGATGTGTTCGAACAAACCTCCTGGGTAAGTCTGACACGTGCTCAAGTTTGAGAACCATTCTCCTGTGGCTCTTTCTGATTCTCTCTCCTCAGAGGAAACAGGTCCACTTCCCTCACAAGTCGGAGGGTTTTTTCCCTGGGTAGCTGTGGTTTGTCATTTAGACAAGGTGGCCAGCTCTTGTCAACCCGTGCCCAGATATGTCTTGGGCCAGGAGCCAAACTTTTTTGTACTCTGTTATGAGAAGTCAGGTATCTACCAAAGATAAGAAAGGAGCTTAAAGTATTGCCCCTCTCAGGGGGACTGTTGCTCTAAGAGGCCAGGAATAATAACGGTGGAATCTCAAGCTTTGGATAGGAGAAGAATTTAGGGGAGACAGCAAAGTTTTCCTGGTTCTCTTAACACCATCATGTTGAGAGGGTCCCCTTGTTGTCAGGAAGGGGACCAGACTTTGTCATGCTTCATGCATACAGTTTTGTGTCACTTAGGCTGAAGTCAGACTTCTGATAACCACAACCTTCTAGAACTCAGGCCTGGAGTGGGAGCTGGGGCCAGTTCACAAAGGGCCTTGAAAGCCATTTTATAAAAGTTGGTCTTTATCCTAAGAATGATGGAGGAGTTGTGGATGACTTTTAGGCTTAGGCACGCCACCCTCAGCATTGAATGTGAGAGACAGCTCCGGCTTCCTCATGAAGAATGGGTTGGAATGGGGCTGAGTAGGGTCAGAAAGAGTGAATGCTCAAAAACCAGTTTGGAATGCAGGTGAGAGAGAATGGCAGCTTGACTGAGGGCATTGGCTGTGGTGATAGAGAGAAGTGGGCAGAATCTAGAAATATTAAATATGGAGAGAGAAGGAAAAAGGAGAACATACCCAGCACTTACTGTGTGCTAAGAACTGTCCTGAATATTGACATTTAAAGCTTACAGTGACCACCTCATGAGGTCTGTACTACCATGATCCTGGGTTTACGGACAGCACAGAGAAGCTAAATAATATGGCCAAACAGTTTCTGACTGGATGATGTAAGAGGGAGGGAGGAAAGAGTAAAAGACGGCACTTGGTTTCTGACATGAGTGCTGGGGGGGATATTTGGTGCCATTTGCTGAGAGCAGGGACATGTGAGGAGAAGCAGGTTTTGGGAGGAGAGAGATAAGGAGCTCTCCCTTGGACTTGGGTTCTAGAGGTGGAGTTCTCCAGCTGTTATCTCAATGTTCTTTCTTGAAGAAGCCCCTGTGATGCAACGTACACGTTTTTATCAGAAAGGGTTATGATGAAAAAATATGCAGGTGTTGGGAGAGGGTGAGTTTCAGTGATGTCGAATTACTGGGGTGCATTATTTTTAGGGCTCTTGGGTTCAGCCTATTCCTTTAGGATTGTGGTCCCTGAATCATGGACGATAAAGCCTTTGTCTTGTCATTGGTAGCCACTGCCTCAGAGCCTTTAATTCTCTTGTTCTGCACGTACCACCACTTCTAAATATGTGTTTAGACAGTTTCTAAAAACCTGTAGTTTAGCCCAAGAGACCAGAAAGGTTCCTGTCTCCTAGGTAAACAGCAATTAAATGGTGTATTAAAATGTATATTATGTCCCCGATCGGTCCACGGGGTAATTATGCATTTCAGGAATATTTTGAAACATGTGTTCTGCTTTCCTCAGCACTCTTTCAATCCGTCAAGTAACTGTATACTTACAACATGTGTTCTGCATAGTAAGAGTCGTTTTATAAACCCCTCGTTAAAGGGAACCAAACGAAAAGGCATTAGCTGCAGACCATTTTTCAGAAGTGTTTATGCCAGCCAAACGTAGACAAAGGAAAACAAAACCATAGCAGCAACGTCATCTGCCGCAGACCCTCCCTGACTGGCTGCAAAATCTCGAGGGTGATCTGGGCCGTGAGGAGCAGATGCTGGGGCTCCCTTGGACACCTTCTGGAGTTAGGTTAGAAGATGTCAGAAAAGCAAACAGGGAGAAGGGTTATGGCACAAGCGCAGGTTACAGCCCCACGGGAAAAATTCACACTTCCCCCGAAGAGAATGAAAAGCAGGTGTTCTCTTGGCTGGTTGGCAACTGAGAAGCAGTGGGCCAAGGTCCAACTCTGTCGAGGGTGTCGTGTTTGCCAAGAGGTTGGAGCGGTTGAATGCTCGGGGTCATTGGGGTTGGGGTACACAACAGGAGAAGAAGTGGCAGGATCCCCGTATCAAGCCTGTGGCCTGAGGCCGATGGGTTATCCACAGCTGCCAAGTCTTCTGAGCTCTCTTGGCCTCATCACTCTTCTCGAGAAGAAGGCAGCACACAGAGCACTTTCTTTTCCCTGGTATTTCAGTCTCTCCTTCGTATTCCTGAGGGCTGTTTGCAAGTTAACTCTTCAAGGGCCGTAAGGGAGCAAGGATGCACTGAGCATGCCCTTTTCCTGGTCCCAGAGTCTCTCCAAGCCCTTAGCCGTTAACTGGAGGGAACCAAGGCTTCCTCTAAACTCAGTGGACTTAGTGGGAAAGGGTCACTAGAAACTTTTTGAGCCAAGGTGTTATCAACTGTACTGTAAAGGCCCAAAGAGCTACAACCCAGGAGGGGTGAGGAGCTTAGGAACTTAAAATCTTCCTCGGAAGGGCTGTGGGGTGGGCAGGAGATGAAATAGAGGAACTCACTGAAGGCCAAGTGCACCAGGCGAGGAGAGAAGCAAACACAGCAGAACAAAAAGTAGGCAAACAGGAAGTGGAATAACAGGGAGAGTCCAAATGGAAGTAATCACTGGAGGGGAAATTTTGAAACGCAAAAGAGAGGAAAGGAAAAGGAAAACTTTGAGAGGAAAAGTTAGGCAGCGTCAAAATACAGGCTTTCCTGGGGTTGATTGATGATTGGCTTGCTTTGAAGTTCACCGGTGGTGGAGACCCCACTTTCCCTCCGTCTGTCAAGAGGAGAATTCATTCTGTCAGCAAGATGGCAGCCCCCCTCTCGTTTTAATTGTCGTATTACAACAGCACACAACAGCGGCTATTATCTGGGAACTGGGGAATTCTTTTGACATTATTTTTGGACCCAGTCCTAATCAGCTTTAAAGTATGACACAGATGCATTCTTCTAATGTTTGATGTCTAAAGTCATCGATGCTGCTGGATGAGGAAGGAAACAAGCTGCTTGAAATGCCTGAGTGGGTCTTGGCAAGGTCTTGCAGCCTGGAGAAATAACTGTGACCTCAGAACCTGCAGCAGGTAAGGCTGTCATGTGGCCTTGGGCTTCATCATGGGTTCCATCTTCATTGCCCTGGATGGTGGGTGGGAGTGCTGAGCCCACTCCACCACCCGTTGGCCCTCATTCGTTGGGCTCATGCTATGTACAAGCACTACCATGATGCCATGCCATTCCTTAAACCTGATTCTTACAACGACTTTGCAAGGTAGACTTTATCTGCTTCATTTACCGAGGGGGAAATCTAACCTGATCTTGGCCTCATCAGTGACTCTGGTCTTCAGTGCTGCCTGCGCAGCTGAACTGTGTTCTATGGGCTTATTCTTCACAGGACACCAACTTGTTGCCCATGCAGACCCTGTTCCTGTCGGGGGTAAGCAGGTCAGGAAGTTGTGAGCAAATGAGATCAAAGGAGCCCTAGTGGGGGGAGGGGTCAGGTCCAGAATGCTGGAAAGGTCCCACCCCCCAGGGTCCACTCGGTCTTCCGCCACATAGCCACCACCTGCTGGGTGCTGCTGGGGACAGAAGGGGTCCTTACGGCCTGTTCAGGAGATCAGTCATGAAAAACCACTCCACGAACCAACCAGTGTTTACTGAGCATTTATTCAACTACATGCTGGATAAGGCCTGCTCTAGGCTCCGGGGCTAGGGCTATGAACAAAACAGACAAAAATTCCTGTCCTTATGGCGCTTATAGTTGAATTGGGCAGATGGAAGAGGAACGAAAATATATAGTATGTTAGATAGCAAGAGGGAAAAGAGTCGTGTAATGAGGGGAAGGAGCATGGGAATTGAGGAAAGGCTTTGCAGTTTTAAATAGGGGGACCTGGAAGTCCTCAGGGAAGAGGTGACAGCTGAGCACAGGTCTGAAGGGAGTGAGGGCATGAACGAGGGGAAGAGACTGCAGGCTGAGGGAACAGCAAGCACGAAGAGCCTGGAACAGGAGGAAGCAGAGGAGAGGGTAGTGGGAACTGAGTCCAGAGAGGAAGGGGGATGAGGCCAAGCAGGCAGGACCTCACAGAGCACTGGAAGAACGGTGTTTCTCCGGGACACCACAGCGAGGCGAATGAAAGGTTTTGAGTGGAAGAGGAAAATGATTCTAATTTTTAATCAACTCACCAGCCACTGTGCTGAGAACAGTCTACATAGCTCTTAGGAGAGCAAGGCCTGATACCAAAAGACCAGTTAGAAGTCTCTAGAAGTTCCCAGTTTTCCAGTCCTCCTTCGTCTCTCCCCCACCATCTAACCCACCACTAAAGTGTAATGATTTTACCTACACTTCCCCCTTGCCCTTCTGCTGACTTCTCAATGAACCTCATTGTTGTTCAGTGGAAGCACCGCTAAGCAGTTTGGGGGGGTCTCCGTGCCCCTCGCCTCTCACTCCTCAAGCCTTCCTCCACATCACTGCCGGCATAACTGCTTTAAAACGCAGGTCGGATATTGTCCCTTCTCTAGACAGCTTTGATGTGCGAGATGCTGGGGAGATCGAAACATGATCCCTGCCCTCGAGGAACCCACAGTCCGGTGAGAGACACGCTGAAGCCATGACCTGCCAAGCCAGGTGACGCGGCCACCAGCGAGGAGGGCGTCTCTCTGCCAATCACTAGAGGAGTACAGAGTGAGTCCTTTCGCAAGCCAAGGAGGGAGACAGAGGGAAGGACGTTTCAGTATGCCCAGGCCTTAACTGATGAGAAACCACTCTTCAGTGGAAAAGAAAAGAACAACACTGGAGGCAGGGAGAACAACCTGGGTCCATCCCTTTCAGTCCAGGGAGATGGACAGACCTGGCACACTGTGGGGGCTCCATCTCTCAGGAGTGGACTCACATGAGCTGGACTCACAATGACTGATGTAAACGTTTCCATTCGAATTTTTAGGAAATAGACGATTTTTTAAAACATTTTTAGATTCACAGCAAAATGAGTAGAAAATACAGAGGTTTTCCATGTATGCCCTGCCTCCTCATACATCCTGCCTCCCCTGTATCAAAAGCCTGCACCAGAGTGATAACTTGGTCACAATCTATGAACCTATATTGACACACAATAATCACCCGAAGTCCATAGTTTACCTTCGGGTTTATTCTTGGTGTTCTACATTCTACGGATTTTGACGAATGTATACTGACATGTATCCACTGTAACAGTATCACGCAGAGTAGTTTCACTGCCCTAAAATCCTCTGTGCTCCACCTACTCACCCCTCCCTCCCCACCACCCCTGGCAACCACTGATCATGTTAATGTGTCCATAGTCTTGCCTTTTCCAGAATGTCATACAGCTGGAGTCATACACTATCATACCTGCCTTTTCAGGTTGGTTTCTTTCACTTAGTAATATGCATCTAAGTTTCCTCCCTGTCTATCGTTCATTTCTTTTCAGTGCCGGATAATATTCCACCGTCCAGATGTACCACAATTTTTTATTCATTGGTCTACTGACGGGTATCTTTGTTGCCTCCAATTTGGGCAATTATGAATGAAACTGCTATAAACATCCCAGTGCAAGATTTTGTGTGGATATAAGTTTTCAATTCATTTGTGATCGTCTTCGAAATCCTCTCCTTTTCCTCTTTGACACTGCCTGCTCCCAGTTCTCTTAAGCAGTAGACTGTCCTTCTCTCATCTCTGAGAGACCGTGAGGTCTCCTCATTAAGTTATGAGTGGCGATTCCATCCCATTCTTTATTCATTTGGAAAATAGAAAGAGCTTACTTCATACAGGGCAACGCGGAGGGCTTCTCTCCCCGAAGTCTCCATGTAACTTCAGAGGCTGTTTTGCAGGCTGCGAAGAGCTGATGAGAGAAAGAAAAATTAGAAGGTTGTCCTGTCCTTGGCGAGGCCTTCCCAGATGGCTCTCAAACACACAACATTCTAATTGATCCCCTTGTTGGTTTCCTTCATAACACATCAGCTCCTGTCACTGTTTTCTCTGTTTACTTCGTTTTTGTCCTTCTCCTGGACTGAATAACATACTCGGCGAAGGCAGAGACAGTATTTCTCCTATCATTGTGTCTCCATGGCCCAGGACACATTATGTGGCATACCCTATGTTCCCGGTAAACATTTATTGGTTCAATTTTTTTAATGAATGAATAAATGAATGAATGAGCAAGTAATTTCTCAGATGCAGTCCTTCCTCTCATCATAGGTAAGGGGGCCTCTCCTGAGGGGTCTGGGGCTTTGTCTGCATGTCTCATTGCAGAAAATAGATCCGCAGGGGTGTCACCAAACACATGCTAGAGTCTCTTCTTTCTCCTGCTCCTCTTCACCCAACAATGCTAGTTCTCTTGGTTTTACGGGTTCTTAGTCCATATGGAACAATTAATCATGGATGTTCTAATCATTCAGTGTCTTTTTTTATACTCATGACACATTTTCAAATTTCTGAAAATTTGAAATTTCCTGAAAATTTCAAATTCCTGAAGTTTTCAAATTCCTGAAAAAGTAGGAATCCAAGCAGTAGACCTTCCTATTATCTCTCGACATGACAAGACCACCGCTTTGAGCCTTATTTATTTATTTATTTATTTATTTATTTAAGATTTCTTTTTAAGAACTCTCTACACCCAACATGGAGCTCGAACTTACAACACCAAGATCAAGAGTCACATGCTCTATGGACCAAGCCAGCCAGGCGCTCCTCAAATTCCTGAAAATTTGAGTGTGCACTGGAAGAGAATAAAAGATTCTAAGAGGGACTAAAGAAGTGAACAGTGGTGACAAAGCCGTGTCTCCCCGTAACTATAAAATGATCTACAGTTCCCACAGAGGTCTACCTCCGTGACCATACATCTATCCATATGCTAGCGTTGAATGTAACTTCTTTAGTATTTAACACATTTCCAGCAAGTTGTATGAAGCTCTACACGGAGTTGCAATATTTGTTGACTAACGTTGTTGTGGTAACTGTCTGCCACATTGAACCAAAAGTACATTTTGCACATTAGTCTGAACTCATCCCCCTGTGCGGAGTCTGCAGTCCATCACTTGCCCATCCTGTGCTGGTCTATTGTCTGTCGGGCTTCTGACACTCGGCTTGAACCAAATGCAAGAGACCCACCACTGGTGCCTGTGGGGGTTCTGTTTCCTCTAGGACACATGTATCTAAGAAGTGAAGGTATGGAACTCTGCAGATATGTACCGTGGCTTCACGTCTTCTATTGAACGTATTTCTCTCAGGTGGAACTGGGCATTTTTCTCTAGTTGTATAAACAGGAAAGGGTGGAAAAGGGGAACCGAAAATAAGCCGAATTGGCCAGGGCCAGAGCAGGAACTGTACCAAGATCAGGCACAACTGATGGGCACCGGTGGCCATACACAGTAATCAGAGTGGAAGAAGATTAGAGACCAAGATCGGCCAAGTGTCCAGGAGTGCTCCCTGAGCAGACTCCGCCCACTCGCTGTCTCCTAGGAAACCAATCCTCCGTGGAACCTCTAATTTTAATGAGATGGCACCAAGACATAAGGAAAGAAATAGTCAATGGAGGCAGGATATGCTGTGGTCAAGACACAGTGGCCATGAGGGCAGGGCGAGGAGGGGCCTGGCCAGTAGTTTAAAGTAGGGAAGGGCTAGGGACAAAGAAGAGGGTGACGGGGTTGTCGTGTATTATGGGTTAGACCACACACCACATCGCAGAGTTCCGTCTGTGGCTGGTTACTCCCTGACGGGAAGGAGTACACAGGGGATATCAAGTGGGAATAAAGTGAAAATCGTTCCAGATACACGGCTCTTACCTTTCAGGAGAGGTGATCTTGACAACTAGGGTCCTGCTAGGCTCTGGATGACGATCTGGGGAGTCAGAGCCAGGCATTGGGCACCACTGGTATTCCAGATCCATCCCCCATCACCTTGGTTTTGTTAATCAAATGTATTAACATCTTAGTAGTGGTTTATACAAGCTCCAGCCTCCCCTACCCTCTTCTCACTTCTCTTGCTTAGCTATGATTTTACGTCTTGTAAGGTCTTCAACCAAAAAAAGTGAGTTCAGGGAGTCTCTGTAACTCGAAGTAGTTTTACTGCTGTACATGTACCGCATTATACACGTAAGCTCTGATTTAGGATCTTCTTCTGGGGAGGAGATGTAAATGACAATAATAGCAAAAAATGAGATCTCATCATTTTCTGTGGATTTCAACATGATATGAAAACACCATCCTTCATACCATGAATTACCAAGAATTAACTGGGGGAGAATAAGAACAGTTACAGATATAAAAATAGACACATATGCGTACATCTCAAGTTTAATACAGAGAAAAGATCATTAGAATTAGAAAGATTTATGGTCACCGATATTCCTGAGTTATCTTACTGTGGGAAAAATTGCAAAATTTTATACACTGAAATCCATTAATGCTGAAGAAGCCAAAATAAAAAAAAATCTTATTTATTGAAAGCTAAAATATAAGTTATTTTTAATGTTACACAGACAGGTGGATGGATTAGAATTGAAGTCAGAAACGAGAGATTTACATAGCTATTTACGTTAGCTGTTTAAGCCAAAAGAAAGAAAAGATTTCAATCACTCATTACTAACTAGGTACAATAGACAAACTAGGGAATTGAGGCCAAAATTGCCACATTGTGATCAAGTCTTTCTAAATTCTTGGTCTTCACGAAGCCAAAGTTACTATTCTCCCTCTTGTGTTACACTAGGCATAGGAAAAATGGATTCAATTTCAAAATCAGGTCACTACGTCAACAGTTTTGAAATCAATTTTTATAATTTAATGGCTGATTTCCTCACAGTTCACCAAAACACCAGCTCTTGACCTATTTATTTCTTTCATTTAGATATAATAAAAGGGTATTAAGACTGTTGAACTTATTCTACACTTTTAAGTGAGTTAAATGAGGTTTCTTTCTTCTTTTCTAATCTTTGATATTTCACACAGCTATCCAAGGTTCAGACACATAGCCCTATTTGAACACCATTCATCTATTGTTTATATAAAAGCATAGACATTTAGAGTTAAAGGGATCCTAGGGCACCTGGGTGGCTCCGTCAGTTAAGTGTCTGCCTTTGGCTCAGGTCATGATCCTGGGATCCTGGGATCCTGGGATCGAGCCCAGTGTCGGGCTCCTGGCTCAGCAGAGAGCCTGCTTCTCCCTCTGCTCTCCCCCTGCTTGTGTTCTCTTGTTCACTCTCTCAAATAAATAAATAAAATCTTAAAAAAAAAAAAAAAAGAAGGAATCCTAGAAATAAATTAGTCTGTATCAATCAGGGATTTGGGGGGGCGTGCAAATGACAGAAAACAAACTTGAAGCAGGTTAAGCAAAAGGGAGAATTAATTGGAATCAATCTGAGTGTCTCATTTAACTGTGGGCAAGGCAGGGGTGGTCCCAGAGACACCTTGCCCAAATGTCACCAGAATGCTCTCTGATTTTTTCTTTTCACTGCATGTTTTAGCTTCTTAGACTTCACATGGTGGAAACAGAACTGCCAAGTGGTCCTGAGCCCCACTCTATACACTCTATCCAGAAGCGCTGACTCTCTTTTCCCAGTTCCAGTTCAACAACAAAACCAAAAATCTCAAGGAAGCACTCTGATTGGCCTATCTTGGGTGAGGTGCCCCCTTCTGGACCAATCAACTATGGCCAGGGAGGTGGAGTCATGTAAGAAAACGGAGGTCACAACAGTTGGGGTGTGGGAAACAAACAGTTCCCAGAAGAAGTCAGGAAGATGATGGGCAGACTGCCCCCCTTCAAAAAAAAAAAGTCCACTGACTCATTTTACAGATGTGGTAATTTAGGCTCAGAGCAATTCAGTGACTTACTCAAGGTTACAACTCGTACTCAAGTCATCTGGCACCTAGTCAAATGTTTGGCTCACTCCCCCACACTGCTGCTCATTTTGCGGAATCCTTATTTCAAGCTCTTTCAGCAGGAACCCTGAGGGTGGGGTGGAGGGGAGCAGGTTTAAGGGTCTGTGCTATGCTGAAACTTCTTTCCAGTTTTTTGCTGGAGTTCTAACTCCAGCAGTCTTTCTGTTGTCTGGTTTTGCTTTATTTTCTTACTGGGGGAATGTGCACCTGAAGCAGGAAACCCCCTGTTGTCTTCTGCCCCTGTCAGTCCTAGATGGCTCACCCTATGTCAAGTGGATAATTATCTTACAAAGCTTACACTGAGAGACTTGCAATGTACCAGGGACTGTTCTAAGTGCTTTGTATACATTCTCTCGTCTAACCCTCCTAACAGCCCTAGGAAAGAGCCATTAGCAGCATTATTATACCCATTTTTCAGATAAGAAAATCGAGGCACAGAAGGTTAATTGGCTTGTCTAAAGTCAGTGTTGGGTAGGGAGGGAGGCAGGATTTGAACCCAGCAATCAGGCTCCAAAGCCCTTGCTCTTAAACACTGCAATTTACTCCCTCCTAGATAAACACCTCCAGCCTGGGGCTGCCTCCACTAAGCCCTATTAGTGGCTGGGACCCTTCGGATGCCTGCTGGCCTAGAGCTGGCTCACCTCTGGAGCCACTGCCAACCCGTCTCAGCTCAAGGCCCCTTCCCCTGGCAGCCTGCGTCTCCAGACCTTTGTCTGGTAAAACACTGCTGCCTGAGCTGTTGTGGCTTGCCCGGGGCCCACCTCACCACAGCTGACAGAGGCCGCTGCTGTGGCCGTTCCTGGTTAGGGATTTGCCGTCCTGCTGCTGCAAAGAACGGACTCTTCTGCCCACAGGGGATGGAAGTGTGGTCCCCAGACTTCATGGCATGGTTTAGGAAGGAGGACTTTTCTTCGCTCAAGGAAGTCTTGCTCTTTTAGGTCGACAGGTTTTCCTTAGAAAAACCAGAATCAAGGTCCAAAGGGGCACAGGTGATTGTCATGGTGACCCTGTGCAGACTTTGGCACCCCCCCATAAGCACCGACCTGGCCCCTAGTGACACACAAGGAGGAATACTGCAACCCTCCCCCACCTCAGGATGAGTCCCCATTTCCTCATAGTTGGGGACAGCCTTTAATTTCCTCCCCTGGTTGAGAGAAGATTCGAGTTTGGGCTTTGGGGCTGGACTAGGATTTGAGTCCTAGTCTACCATTCACCAGCCTGGTGACATTGGGCAGCTAGCCACTATCCTGCTGTTTTCTTAAATGTAAGATGAGGGTAGTAATATCCACCTCACAATATTGTGAAAATGAAATGAGATACAATGTTAAAACTCACAGGAGAGTGCCTAGCATAAAATAAATTTCAATAAATGATGACATTATCATTTTTGAGTCTTTTTAAAAAAAATATTTTATTTATTTATTTATTTGACAGAGAGAGAGAGAGAGCACACAAGCAGGGGGAGCGGCAGGCAGAGGGAGAGGGAGAGGCTCCTGACACGGGGCTCGATCCCAGGACCCTGAGATAGGCAAGGTCGAAGACAGATGCTCAACCAACTGAGCCACCCAGGCACCCCTAATATTTCAGTCTTAACCCTGGTGGCTCGGCCTGACCTTGGGGCTCCTAAATCCTTATAGTTTTTTGAAGGGCTTGAGGGTGGCTTCTGTGACTAGGATGGCTCATAACCTATAGTTTGCGCTTGACCCACCTTCAGTTTAGGTCCTGGCTGGAGAAACATGGGTTTGATAACTGAGAAAGGCCGCGGAAGTGGCGGCGGGGCCGAGGAGAAGCCCCTCACCCACAGCTGGTGCTGAAAAAGCCCAATTTGCCAGTTAGCTTCCACCTGCAGAGAAACGTGATTTGTGCTGTGCCCAGGCCCTGCCCAACCCAAGGGCCAGCCCTGGCAAAGCCAACTGCTTCCTGGAAATGCATTATTGCACAACCCCTACTCCTCCCTCACCTCCCCACTGACATCCATTCTCACCTCCTAATATTTCAGCCACAAAAGATACGCCTTTTGTCAAAACTTCAGCCATTCTTTTGCCTGGCTTTTCTCTTCAGGTCCCCTGTGCAGGAGCTATTTCTGATTTGCATTGCTGATAAATGCTTGTATTTCATACTCCACACAAGACTCAGAGGAAGGACCCAGGTGGCCAGACATTTCACAGATGAGAACAAGTACGAAAGGATGGCCAAGGAGATGGTTCTTTACGGGTGAACGAAAGATGCCAGGGTCCTGACCTTCAAATACTGTATGATCAAAATTTTTGCCTTATAGGGAATGTATATGCCGGCGCCTGGGTGGCTCAGTCAGGTGAGCGTGGGATTCTTGATTTCTGCTCAGGTCCTGAGGCTGGCGTTGGGCTCCTTGCTCAGTGTGGAGTCTGCTTGGGATTCTCTTTTTTCCTCTCCCTCTGCCCCTCCCCCTGCTCTCTCTCTTTCTAAAAAGAAGAAAACAAAAACAGACTTTATATTAAGTGTGTATGTGTTGGGGGGAGAGTGTAAAATCCACATTCAGAGACAAATTGAACATACTTTTTTCCCTCCTTTTCCTGCATGCCTTTTTATTATAAGCAAGCAGCCCAGCACCCAAGACATTACAGTTTGTGATTTCTCCAGCTAAGATGGCTTGACCTATATATAAGTATAAAAATCCCAGCTAGCCCAGACTTTCTGAAAGTGGAACTGTATAACACACTTCCCTGATATAAAATGCCATGAAACCTTCCTGGTTTTTTCCAGGAACCCTTCAGTCCTTAAGGGGACAGAACTTAAGGCAATGGGAAGAAAGAAAAAAAAAAAACCCCACACATGCAAATGCATTACCTGTGAAAGAAAAACAAAAGAAAGTAGAAATTGGAGGGAGCAATTTATGAGAGATGGAAATAAAATCAACACAGGAAAGGACAGGGGAACCCAACGGAGGCGCCAACCAGAAGGGAGAAAGTACCGTGGGGCATGGACACACACACACACACACACACACACACACACACACTGAAATTAGTGTAAAGGTGACCACGTTGCTTGTGTGAGTGGAAGAGAAGGAGGAATGGAGAGAAGGAGATGGAGACAGAGAGAGAAAGAGAGAGAGAGAGAGAGATTGCGATCTCAAGATCTAGACCGGGTCAAGCTGGACGAACAGGCAGAGTAAGGCGCGAGACAGGGTGGGGAATCCCAGAACAATCTGTTTACAAAAAGACAGGCCTATGGAAATTCCACAAGTGACTTTAGAGATTCAAATCCGAAATAGAAAAGGACCCAAACACACACGCGCTCTGGGTGTGTTTTCACCAACTGCTGATGTTCCATCTAGACTAGAGGAAATTCTCCGCGGCCTTGAACAGACACTTTAGAGTTTAGATTTCAACAGACCTAAATCGTCGTCCACGTGGCCTCCTGTGCCCGGGGGCCAGCCAGCGGCCGCGATCCCGCCGGGCCGGGACCCCACGGGAGCGCGCCGTGAGCGGGGACTGCCCCCTCGGAACTCCCCTCGCATTGGCCATCGGCCCGGGAGTCTCCGCTTCCCCGGCGCGCTCGGGTTATTGTTCTGCCTTCGCCCGCAGGGAGGAGGGGTGGGACGGGGCGGGACGGGGTGGGGGGAGCAGCCGGAGGAGAACGGCGGCGGCGGCGCGCGCCTGGCACCCGGGCTGGGGCGCCCCGGTGCTCGGCGCCCCGGCTCTCCGCTGAGGACGGTGCGCCCGGGAGTGGGTCTCCGCGACCTGCGGCTGAGCGAGTGCGGAGGCCGCCTGGCGCCTCCCCTGGCCCATTCCCCTGCCCTTCCCGGAGCTCTCCCGCTCCCCGGGGGCCGCGGGCGCGGGCCAGGAGCTGGAAGCCGGGGCGGGCGTCCCGGTGCAGCGCAGAGGCTCCCGCGGCCGCCCGGGCGCTCTCAGCTCGGGGGAGGGACGCTATGACGCACCCTCCCGGTATTAGAACACTTCACCTTCTATTTATAGATTCTCCTCCGACCGCAGACCCAGCTCGCCCTCTCTCTCCTTCCCTCTATCGTGAAGGAGGGAACGAAAAATCCTACCTAGAATAGGAGATCCTAATACACAGTGATAAGGAAGAATTCTATTTTGCGTGTTCCTTTATTGCTGCAAGTCCTAATTGCAGGTCTAGTGAACTCTCACTGGCATAGGGAATTCCCAATTTTCTGAAGCTTTAAAACTTACACGACTTCATTTTACATGTCTCCTAAACATGTCAAATAAATTTGTCTCTTGTGGGTTCATGAAATATGCGCCGAAAATTTGCTCAAACGGGTTAAGACACAAACCCAATGAATTCAGGGAAAAGATGTTTCTGTCTGGCTTTCTGTATTTGCTAAATGCCAACTATTCAAGCTGTCGAATTTATTTGGGAGAGGAAACATATAAAGGGAAAATATTGCACATTTCAAACAAAAGCAAAGTTTGTCTTAGGGTTTTTGGGGGTTTTTTGAAATTGTGGCTTTCGGATACTGACTTTATGCTTTTAGATGTATGCTATCTATATAATTATGGGTGATTAAAATAATTCTTACCTAGTCACATTCACATTTGCAGTAATTAAAACAGGGAATTTTTTCAAACTGTAATTTATTTCTCATAATTTGGTTGTTTGTGCTGCAGTCAACTGAAGAGGAAGCCTGAGGATTATCTTTCATCTCAGTTTCTGTTCAGTTTCACTTTCTAAACTTCTGGGTCGACCAACGAAATACTGCCTTTTAGGTTTATTAAGGAAAAAGACATATGTACATATAGCCCTTTTTAAAGAAAAATTTTTAGAGCAACTTTAGGTTTACAGCAAATTGAGAGGGATATACAGAGATTTTCTGTATGACGTCAACCCCCACACATGCATAGCCTCCCCCATGATCAACATCACTCTCCAGAATGGTAAGTTTGTTACCAAGAATGAGCCTACCTTGACACATCATAATCTCTGAAAGTCCCTAGTTTACCTTCATGTTCACTCCTCGTGTTGTACATTCTGTGGGTTTTAACAAACTTATAATGACATATATTCATCTTCATAATATCATACAAAGTATTTTCACTTCCCCCCCAAATTTTCGGAGCCCTGTGTAGGCCTGTTTTTAAAAGCATAGCTAAACCACAGATGGGTTACCATGCAGGTAATTCTAAGACAGCAAACTGGAAAGCCAAATAATAGTCAATATGCCATTCTTGCTAACACCTAGTCTATAAAGTGAGGAGTGTCTGCAATAACAGTTTTATAGCATGATTTTGCTGTGGAGGATACTGTATCCTAATACTGCGTAAGTATTTGATGAAGTTAAAGAATGATTTCGATAGCAACTGTTAGAGTGCACTGCAAAACGCCCCTTGTGAAAGACAGTTTGGCAGTAACCATCACATTTTAAAATGCTCATGCCCTTGGACCCATCAATTTCACTCTTGGGAGTTTATGCTACAGAGGCAGTACATACATGTGATCGTTGCAGCGTTTGTGCTAACAAAAGGTTAGAAACATAGAAATGTCCTGCAGTAATGGTATATCTATATAATGAACTATTACAGAGCCTTGAAGAAGATTAAAGCAATCCCTTTTTGTACCAATTGGGAAGTACCTCCAAGAGGTGCTGTTAGGGAAGAAAGAAAGTTGCAGAAACAATATAAAATACCATCATTTATAGTTCAAAAACAAATATAAATGCACCTATTAACTTTTATATGTATCAAATGTGTATATATACATTTCAAATATATATGGAAATATTAATGAAACTGGTAACAATGTTTGCCTCTCGGGAGGGAAGAGGGAGGCTAAAATGGGAGAGAAACATTTCCTGTTATCTATCCTTTTGCATCTTTGAATTTTGTTTGGTGAGTATGCACCATTGATTACTTTTTTTTTAACTAAAAATACCTTTAAATTTCTTTATAAATTTAACCACATATGATAGATCTCTCTCTAATTTGTAGCAGTTCTATATTTGAGATTATTGTCATTTTAGAGAAGTTTACTGTGTGGAAGCAAAACCGAAAAAAGCTAAGCTAAGCTTTTATCCTCAGGACTCTTTTAACCTAGCTCTACCTGAGCTATGAATCATCATTGAAACGCTTCTCCCAGAGGTTGCTAGAACTCTATTACCAGCATTTTTAAAGAAAACGCTCTGTTGTTGATTTTTTTCCCTCTATTCTTAGGGCGTGTTATGAATGGTAGCAATGGCAGGGTTAAAGGTCTATTTAGCATCTATTATAAAATAATTACTTAAAGAGATTTATAATTCACCCATTTTATTTTGCACCAGGCTATGACTTAAAACAAAGTCTTATTTAACAGAATTCATACTTCCTCCCATGATTTTCTATAAGAAAGATCAATTGGTTAGATTTCACAATATTCTAGTGAGGTAATGTGCACGGAGTCCATGTGCCTTCATTACAAAAGAGAAGAAACAGAGGCCTTGGGGAGACCGGGGGTGGGGGGGGGGAGGTGCCTTTGAGGTGATACCAGATCAGCCAAATTATTTCTATTTTCAGTTTCATTGTAGGCGTTTTTTTTCTTTCCAGCTGTGGTGAGATATAATTGACATCCAACATCGAGTGCATTTAGGGTGTACAATGTGTTGATTTGATACCCTTACATATTGTAAAGTGATATTGTAGGTATTTCTTACTTAAGTTCATGTAAGTTTATGTTGTTACTCTTCGGTGTAACAACGGGAATGGGGTAGGATTGGTGTTGCCAGGGTGGTTTCCTTCAGAGGGCCCAGCACCAAAGCTCTGTGATGAGGATGACGATGACTACCAGGAGGAGGAGGAAATGTGTCTTCACACAAACAAAAATATCACACATTTTTGTGTATGCAAACTAATGTACGCAGAGCACTTTGCCAGAGTCACGCACTTACAAAGGGCTCAAAATAGAATTATTATTGGAATGGGGAGAAGTTTACAATAGTCTCCTGGGTCACAAGTTTTGTTTGGGGTCATAGGATAAAGCTGCCCACAGACCATATGTCACTTTCTTAAGAACTGCAAGGGCCCCGTGCAATGCTTCCCACTTTCAAGTCCCACCAAAGAAACCACTTTCATGATTTGAACTATCTCTAGGCACCAGCTGTAATATTATTTCTAGAGGGTTTTTAAAAACATTCATTCAAGCTAACTCTGCTCTCTACCTTAGCTTTGCTCTAAGCAATAATCATGGCTTTTAGGTGTCAGTGGTATATATATGTGTGTGTGTGTATTATCTAATATACAATATTAGATAAAATACATTATTTATATAATATTAGAATAAAAACCATCTGCGAACCTGCTGAAAGAATCTCACGCAGCGTGTCTACCCTGTTGGGACGCAGAAAAGGAGCGCTCACCACGCAACTGTTTGACAGTGCTGTCCCACCCCGCAGAAGACCCTGTGAGACACTCGGCAGCTACTGCTCCCCCTCAACATCCTCCATTGAGTTTGGGGTGGCTGCCCCG
The DNA here is from genome assembly GCF_017311325.1 of Ursus maritimus. Taxonomy (NCBI): domain Eukaryota; kingdom Metazoa; phylum Chordata; class Mammalia; order Carnivora; family Ursidae; genus Ursus; species Ursus maritimus. The sequence continues at coordinate 55,209,147 of NW_024426774.1, forward strand.
GACGCTGGAAAACATGATAATCACCTGCTGCTCACGCTGCAGGGCCGACGCTGTCCGAGCAAGAGAGCTTTTCCAGTTCCCGGCCGTGCGTGATTAGACCTGCGTATAGCCAAGCGTCTGTGTGTCCGTATTCTGGCGTACGCTTACATTGCTGCTCAGAAATGCCACTTCCAGATGAATGTTCTCCAGTCACCTACTTCAGAACAAGATCAAATTGTATGGGTATGAAGAGGTTGGGGAGGGTGAGAGTATTTTGGGGTAAGAGTCCTGGTATGTGTGACCTGTCTGGGAAAAGCCGCAGGACACAGAAGAGTGAGGTTGTGGCAAATTGTATCTTATGGAACTGGCCTAAGATATATTAGCCTATATGATACCATGAATACAAAAGAATATATGAAAAGTGCAGTTTTAAAACAAGTAATTCATTGGACACTCACATGTCCTGCGGAAGAAATAGAATATCGCCAGCCCCTTAGAAGCCCCTGTGTGTCCATTTCTGAACATATTCATCTCCCTGGCTTCTCTCAGCAACCACCTTTCTGAATTTTGTTTTGCTTTCTAGTTGTAACGGTTATGTACATATTCCAGAAAAACAGCGTTTACAGTTATCCGCCTTTGACCTGTAAATAGATGGACTCTTTGGTGACTTGCTTTTTTCACTCAGCATTCTATTTGTGAATCTCATCTAGCCCTTTCCTCTCTCTCCTCATTGCAGACCTCCAACCCAGATCCCCTCTGGGACGTTCCCATTTATCTTCTGTCCAGCCTCTCGGTTGACCGATTCTTCCCTCTAGAATTCGCTGGGCAAACCACCACCAAATATTCTCCCTTAAATGTTAAGTTACCGGAGCACCTGTGTGGCTCAGTCAGTTGAGCTCCCAACTCTTGGTTTCTGCTCAGGTCACGGTCTCATGGGTCCAGGGATCAAGCCCTGCATCAGGCTCTGCGCTCACCGAGGAGTCTGGTTAGGATTCTCTATCTTGCCCTTTTCCTCTGCCCCTCCCCCTGCCCTCTCTCTCTATAAAATAAATCAATAAATCTTTAAAAATTTTTTTATAAATGCGAAGTTACATGTAAAACTGTTTCCTAGCAGCATATTCAGTGAGAAATGTTTGTTACATTGACAAATTTTGTACAAATATATATTATAAATCACATTTGGACCAATATGTTAATGGTGGTTCTCTCTGGACAGTAGGATTATAGATAGTTTAATTTTCCTCTTGGTGATTTTCTGTATTTTTCACATTTTCAGTGAATAAAATGAAACATTGAAAGTGAGGTTCAGGTCCTTTCAGTTTTCCACCTCCCAGTGGTTTCTGGGGTGTGACTGGTGGAAAGCGAGGAGTGTGGGGCCCAAGAGCAGAGTACAGACCCCCTTTCTCAGAGACATATTCCTATTTACAGCTCTGCTTTCTGTCTCATCCCCCTCCCCACACTCCAGAGCATTGTTCTCTCAGCTGAGGCAGGACAGCCTGGCCCTTCATCCATCCTTCCAGACGGGGCCAGTATCATGGATGTGTCATCGGTGCAGCCACACGGGGCCCCACACTCGGAAGGGCTCTCTGCTGTGTCAAAATCTAGATTTTATTTCTGAACCTATGTTTTGAAGTGCCATGGGACAAGGGGGCATGAGCAGAGGGCTCACGGATGTCTGCTGTTCTTGCCCCCCCATGAGCACAGAACTCGGGTTGTCCCACATGCTCAGGAGTTCAGCAAGATGCAAGTGTGTCTCATCTTTGATTGAGTAAGTGGGGGCGCTGACAGCCCAGAGAGGTTGGGCTTTCTAGTCAAACCAGGACTTGTTTTGAAGGCAGAAGAAAGGGCAATGGCATTCTAAAAACATGAACAAGCAAAGAACCTTATCATATCCTTTCTTACTTTTGATACTGTCTCTAGTAGGCAACCACGTAGGCTGAAAACAAAGGCAGAGAAGGAAAGAGAAATATCGGGCGCCCCGTGGTTGCTTTTCCTTTCAGTCTTTCCTTTACACACCTGTAAGTTGAAGGAGAGTGCTGGTAGAACGTGCACATATCAGCAAGTGAAATAAAAATAGTTGAATTAGTTTTGTGAGGTGTGTCCATTGTCCTGGCAAGAATAACGTACATATGCACGGACGAGCTGCAACACCTGAACTGGATAATTTCAGTGATTCTGCTTCTAAGTTAAATGCTCTTATATTTGCATTTAGAATTGGTATTTCACGATAGAAAAATGAACAGTAAAATTCAGCTAATAATTTAGTTTTTAAATTTTTCATTTACTTAGAATACCATTAAATACATGTTTTAAAAAATGTGACAAGTTGAGAGAGAGACCGTGGAAGAAAGAGAAAACCTTTTTATTCTAGTATCTTTAACAGCACTTTTTTCTTGGCTCCACAAATTGTACTTCCAAGCCCAAGGTTTATGTTGCCTTGAGGCTTATGAAAACTCAGGTGTTTTTTTCTAAAACTATTGTCTCTGCTGTGAGTTCTTAAAGCCCATTTCAAGACCTGGAAGTCAAGAGCTCACTCTTCTTTCTTTCTGAGTCTCTGTTGCGCAATATCCGTACCCTGAGGGAAGGGAATGGGGTATAGGAAACGCAGGGAAAGCACACTGGTTAAAATCTCAGAATAGTACCCTCTCTAAAAAACAAAAACCGAACGACACCTAGCAACTATAAATTTCTTGAAGGCACGGACTTTCTCTCTCTCCCCCGAGCTTCCATAGTGCTTTCCTCTAATAGGTATTTGATAACTGTTTGTTCTTTTCCTCAGTGTTTGCTCAATTAAATTTAAAACACTCTTTTCATCAAGCTATGCCAGTTCTCAAACACCTTCAAAGGCTCCCTATTGCCTTATCCTATAAATTGACACTCTTAACCAGGCATTTAAGGTTCTATAATCTGGGCTCCATCTGCTTTTCTAAATACATCTCCTAAGACTCCCTACAACTCAGTAAGTAATTGTTGAACAAATATGGAGTGATTGGATTACACAGCTTCTAGGAGTTAGAAAACCCACAGATGGATAAATCGTTAGACCTTCTAGGGTTAGATTCATGTAATAGAAGTCAGCTAACACTGATGCCCCAATACTGAGTGTCACAGCCCCCAAATGGTAAACGTAAGATACGCGATCCTGAGAACGGTCATCCCTGCAGGATCACATTCTGGCTTCTGCAAAAACCAGAGATCCAAAGCTAGCCGGAGAGAAGCCTGCCGCTGCGGCTTAGATCACCTGGAAGGGGTATAGTCCGCGGGGCCTCACAGGGCTGCTCTGCGGAGCTCCCCACCTGGGATCAGGCAAGCTCCTGCATATGGGGTTTTGAGGGCCATGAATTCATAGCCATTACTACGGGTCAGAATTTCATATGCTAGTAATGAGCCATTAGGAAAGCTTTGGGCAGAGACAGGCTTTTAAGGCAGTATAATCCAAGCAGGGGCTATTCTCAGTATACCTTTGCGGGAAACAATTGTGCTTCCCAACATGCCTGCCCGAGGAGATTCACGACCTGAGAGGGCACGGAGAAACTTCAAGAGCCGTCGCATCCACTCCCCCGTGTTTAGGTTAGAAAACCCCCAAATCTTTCAGAAAACGCCCATCTATCCCCAGACCTTCTGGTAACTTCTTCCCTTGTTTATCCACCCTGATTTCAGGGCGCTATTTCTGATCTCTAACCTAGATCTCTACAGCTCATTATCTTTTTTCATCTCCTCCCTCCCCATCAACTTTAAAAGGCCTTTGTGTCTACGGCTTATTGACACAAAGCTAATATTACAATCACCGCTATTGTTTCATCCTTACGGTTATTATTAGTGCTGCGGCACACCAGGAGGTATATAAAAATACACAAGCAAACACATTTTTAGGTCAGTCTTGAAATAAAGCTTTTTAAAAATCCACAAATGTTTGGGTGTTTCTCACTTGGAAATGGGGAAGTCGGCAGATGTGAGTGGTAGAGTGGCAACAAGGCTGTACAGGGTTCTGTATCTCTGACTGGGGCTCACTCTTCAAGAGCTATTGCTCACTTCCCATCTGGCTGGAGAAGGAAACTTACCACCAGATGCATGTATATTAAATATGTGTGGGGAAGCGGGGAGGTGATAGGGAATGCCATGGCGGGAGACGCTGTGGAAACCTACAGGAGTCTACCTGGGGTGGAGATGGGGGGCTGTATGAAAACCTGCCACGGCTTCACGTGAAAACTGGAAGGGCATATGTGAGTCAGAAGCGAGCTGTCACAGCACCTTCCTTATCCTTCCCTCCAAGTGCCCCAGCTAAGAGCAGAAACGAAAAACATCCAGAGGACCATGGCTTACAGGATCTTGTTGTTTCTTACCTTTCTCACTTGTAAAACGTTTTAAAGATTTATCCATGCTATAAAATGTACATTTAGGACATTACTTCATGTTATTCCATAGCATCTGCTCCATTTTACTTACCTCTAGGACAGGTGTTCTGTACCTAAGTTTGCCTACAATCCACCACTAGCTCAAGTGCTGCTGTGATGAACATCTCCAGTTGTGCCCGCTTACGGACCCGCACAAGAGTTTCTTTCTTAGTGGTGTGTATCCCCAGGAGCGGAACTGCTGGGCCATCAGGAAAACATCTGCTACATTTGATGACGGATTGCCAGATAACTCCAAAACGGCCTACCGGGGCTTAACTCCCAACAGCAGTGTACAAGGATTCATGCTCCCTCCCATCCTAGCCAGCACTTGGTGTTATCCAACTTTCACACGTTTGTCTATTTCATGGATGTAAAGAAGTATCTTGTCTTACTAAGCATCTATCTGATCATCAGCCAGGTTGTCTGTCTCTTCATCTGCTTTTTATTTTCTCAAGGCTCCCTTCTGTAAATTTGCCTCTTCATATCCTTTGGTTATTTTGCTACTGTGGTTCCCCCCCGCCATGATTTGCAAGAATTCCTAGTATATTCTAGATATTAATCTTTTGTTGGTTTTAGCCTTTGGAAATACCCCTCAATCTATCAACTCTCTCTTAAATTGTCTATGATGTTGTTGTTGAATAGAAAACTTTAATTTTGATGCAATTAAGTTCATCGTTCTTTTGGTTTTATAGTTTATGCCTGTAGAGTCTTATTTAAGAAGACTTTTCCTATCTTAAGTCTAGGCTCCAAAGCTATTCTGCTTTTAATCTCTATTGGCCTAACAGGCTTCCCTTTCCTTTTTAGGCTTTGTTAATTCATCAAGAGCTCACCTTTACATAGAGTATGAGATACGGGTACGACTTTATTTTTCTCCATGGTGAAGTAATTTTCCCGTAATTATCTATGAAACAAAACCTCTGTGTTAGATTGGATTATTGTTCTCGATCCTTCATGTCTTCCCTGCTATTGAATTATACAGGTATGCCCTTTGCCATGTGATTTTGTAGCACCTTCTACTACTGATGTTGGACTTGGCCGTGTGACTTACTTGGCCAATGGAATGTTAGAATGTGCGATGGGAGCAGAGGTATTCTATGTGTTTGAGTGACTTGGCTTCACCTCTTGAGCTTCTGTAGTTGCCAGAATGAGACATGTGTTGAAGACCTGAACATAACCTGTGTCCTGGAGCTAAGCCCAGTGAATTCAGTGGAGCCCAACCAAGGCTTGATGGATCCAGATGAGATCAGCAAATCTCCGTTCACACACAGACCCAAGAAGGAGAAAAAGCAACAGCTGCTATAAGCCACTGGTTTTCTGTGGTTGTCTGTTATGCAGTGTTATCATTGCAGCAGTGGTTGACTATCTCGACGTGATTTCCTTATAGATTTGTGACGTCACCCTTATCACATACCAAGTTCTTATAGGTAAATGGTTTGTTTCCGAGTATTTTATTCTGTTCCACTATTCTACATGTCTGTTACTATCACTTAGAATATGTCTTACTATATGGGAGGGTAAATTTCCCCTCTGATTTTCTTTTTAAAAAATGACCAGATTATATGGAATTTAGTTTTCCATATGTGTTTTAAAATATTTAAATTCCTCAAATCCTGCTACAAGTTTGAATGGTTTGCACTGAGTTTATGAATAAATTCTGAGATTATTGATATCTTAACAACGTCATTATCCTATCCACAAACATTATACATAACCCTATTAGGGTCTTCTTTGAGGTCTATGAACAAATTTAACATCTTTTTCCATAAAGGTTTTTGCATTCTTTCTTAGGTTAACTGCTAGAGACTTTATAGTTTTGCTGCTATTGTAAATAGTATCTTCCTTTCTAGTTTGTTAATACTAGTGTGTAGGAATACTTTTGGTTTTCATGAATTGATTTTGTATTTGGGGATCTTGCTGTATCAGTTAGGATGGGGTTTGGCTATAAGTAACATCACAACATACATATGCGTGTACGCACATAAGCTAAAATAACAGTGGCATGAATTAGAGGTTTACTCAGGAAGTTCAAGAAGACTTGAGGTAGATATTTTAAGGCTAGGGCTGGTATACCAGATAACTTCTGTCTTGTTGCTCCACTGTGTGTGGCTTCCATACCCAAGATCAGCTCATGGTCTAAGATAACAGCTGAAGCTCTAGCCATAATGTCTTCATCTCAGGTGGTAGAAAAAAGGATGAGGCGTACCTTCTCCCTTCTAGGATTTATGTCCAATGCCACTTTTAATCTATTACCTGGGACATGGCACTACTTACCTATCAGGGATGGTGGCGAATGATGTCTTTGTTCTGGCTGGCCATGTGTTATGCTAAAAAAAAAAGTGTAGTACAATGGAAGAAAGGGAGAAAAGCATCTCTGTCCCCTCGCCGATTTCTCTGATTATTTCTAATAGCTTGTTTCTATTGGGTATTTTATATCGTTGATCAGGTTACTACAAACAATCCCAGCTTTATCTCTTTCCTTTGGATTCTTCTGTTTAATTTCCCCTTCCTTTTACAAATCTTATCCTGTTAGCCAGGACTTTCAGTATCATGTTAAACAGTAGGGACATGTTTGGCTTGATCCCACACTTAAACGCAACGTGTTTTAAGTAAATCTATTAATTAATAGTTTGTTGTATGTTTTGGTCCTTCATAAAGTTAAGTAAATTTCTTCTTATTCTTAATTTTCTAGAAGTTCTTATTGTTAATAAGTGACGCACTTTCTCAAATGCTTTTTCTCTCTCAGTCTTTTTGAGATGAATTACTGATAAGTTTTCTGCTATTAAATCATGCTTGAGTTTCTGGAATAAACCCTACTTGATTTATTATATTTTCATGATAGATAGCTAGGTAAGAAGCTAGAGAGATGTCTCAACTAAAGATAGGAAAACGAGGCTCAAGGTTTTTCTTTAGTTCGCTTGGAGTAGGCATGTTGGATTTGGATAGCTAATACTCTATTTAGAATTTTTGCACTTACACTCATAGGTGAAATGGGCCTATATTTTTCTTAAACTGTCTTTTTTCAGATTTAGAATCTAATTCTGCTAGTTTCCTTTTTTTCTGTTTCTGCTTCCTTTTGCTCGTGCTGCCTTTTTTTCATTTGTTTTGTAATTTGGATTGTGAGCTCATGCTTGTCTTGTTTCTATCTGTGGGGATTCTGAGTCCTGGGTTGAATTCTCTATTCTCAATAAAGAATGTGCTTTAGCTTCCTGATCCGTGTGGGTAGTATATATTCAAACTAATTTATAACTAGCTTATAATCCAATTGAGATCAGCTACAATAATATAAATATCTAAATAGCAGTAAAAGGGAAATAGTTTATAATCACATATTGCTCATACACTTTTTATTTTAGATTTTAAAAATTATCCATGTAACTCTAAATCATAACAGATTAGAAAGTAAAATAAGAAAGCAGAAGGAAAACTAGATAAAAATGAACTAAATCCTGCTTATCTATGACAAACACACTTAAAGTCTTCCTAGACTTTTCCCCAGGTTCCTATTTAAATGTTGCATGTGTGTACTTTTCAGACTCTCAGTTAGGTCCGAGACAACAAAAATCTCATATAGTACTTTTTTTTTTTTTTTTAATCATCACACTTCTTAGTACATCGTTAGTTTCACTCCACTGGTTAGAAGAAAAATTATGGTAACAATATAAATGTATTTTTTGTATGGTGAAATTTGAATTTTGAAATGTGACCCCTACATATGAAAAATTCTATCTCTGTGCACTTTGAAACTATAAACTAGTAAGTCTCACACATATCATAGGTTCATATATAACATCGACTATGGTGATATTTTTAAGCTTATAAAATTATCTGACTTCTCTATACTTTTAAGTGTCATGGTTATAAGGTATGACTATGATATTTATGAAAGACGATTTGCCAGCTTCGCCCTCTTTTTCAGGAATCGCCCTGCCAGTGTATAATACAGACTTGTGTACAAGAAACATAGAAAGGGAAGTGATCGTAAAAATAAGAGCCTGGAAATATATAGGAGAAAGGAAATAGGTATGTGTGAGAAAGGAAAATAAAAAAGAAACAAATACGGGTGCTCAAATTTTCAAAAGGAAAGAATAAATAGGGGTTCTCAAATCAAATGCTTATTTTGATATTTTAATATTCATTCAAGTCACCTGGGGTATTTGTTAAAAAAGCAGATGCCCAGGTCCCACCTACAGAAATGATGATTCAATAGATCTGAATGCAGACCCAGGAATCTGGGTGGGCCTTGGACAACCATTTAAGAAATACTGGAATTGAGAGAGCACAGAATTAGAAAATGACACATGGTAGAGACTGAAGGCATGCCAATAAGGGGGTAAGGGGGCAACTTCCGCCACAGGATGCTAAACCTGGGTATTTGGAGATCCTCTGAAAGATCCTAGTGTATGTCTAGACTCAAAATCTTCTGTGTTATTAATACAGTACGTAAGATAACACATTAACCAGGACTCAAGACTACAGGCTGATGGGACGCCTGGGTGGCTCAGTCGAATAAGAATAAGCGTGTGCCTTTGGCTCAGGTCATGATCCCAGGGTCCTGGGCTTGAGTCCCACATTGGGGCTCCTTGCTCAGCAGGGAGCCTGTTTCTCCCTCTGCCTCTGCCTGCCATTCCCCCTGCTTGCTCTCTCTCTCTCTGACAAATAAATAAATAAATAAATAAAATCTTAAAAAAAAAAAAAGACAGACTATAGGCTGAAGTCATGGAGTAGGGCTAAAATCAAAGAGGTAAGAGGTATCAGGCTGAGTATCACAGTTAGGGCTCAGGGGGAAGGATCAGTACCCTGAAACGACAATAATCAAGGAAAGTCTCAATATGGCTAGAGTAAGCCTTTGTGTTTGCTTATTATCTGTTCTCTGAATTTCAGACCACTGTAGGTTTTAATCTCATAATTATGAACAAAAATTATCTTGCTCACTTCAAGACCCCTTAATCAACTCTTAGGTCTCTCTGGTTGACTTGTCTGTGAAAAACAGATGTCTGGTATTCTAAGTGGATTTGAAAATCTTTTTGTAGGCATGCAATAATTTGCCTTTCCTTGGTTTTTTGGTAGGAAGCAATTGTAAATTTCAAATAGCGCGCAGAAATGCACCTTGTGGGAAAGAAAGTGGATTTTCGCCAGTGTCTTTGCTTTTGTGAGCATCTCTATTCAGGTTTACTGGTAATTAAAGTTGCTTCCAAGTAAAAGTGCTTAGAAAGTGTTAAGGTCTGTAAAATGATTACTGGACAGTAGGCAAGGAATGGGGGAAAAAGCCATAGTTCCTGGGAATTAGCAGCGAGAAGATCTAGCAGTGAGCGCTCCCTAGCATTGCCATCAGGGTACCAGGCGAGGACGGTGGGCAGAGAAGTGGGAGAAAGAGTAGTGCGGGAGGGAAGGTAAGGCATAGACACATATTTAAAAAGCTAAGCCTATACAGCTTCGTTCCTGCCAGGTTAAGAAGTGCCTTTTCCAGAAGCTCAATAAAGAAATGGTATGTATTCGGGAGCTGTTTCAACCTGTCCACACCCTACCCTGACTTCCCCAGAAAACAGGCAAGCAAAGAGGCTAATGCCATTGCCAAGCCTCGGGTCTCTGGCTTCCAGCTTCCTCAGATCCCAGAGCACAGCCCCGCAGGACCTCACAAGGAGTTGTCTCTCAGAGTGGGCACTGCAGGGATATGGGGCAAAGTTTTGATCCGATTCACTACAAATTTGGTTGCCCCTCGCGAGTGGGGTTTGGCCGCAGGGACTCCCCAGCAGCGCGAGGCAGAGACAGCAGCAGCAGCAGCCTGCAAGCTGAGTAAGGAGCCAGCCTCCGCCGCCGCCTCCTCCTCCGGTGCGGAGTCGGCAGCACAGCCAGTCCCTATAGCTGTCACGCCGCCAGCAGCGCGGCCCCTCCGCCACCCCCCCTTCCACCGCGCGGCCCCAGCCCTCACACTGTTATTTGCGTGACTGACCCGGACCGGGCGGGAGGTAGGGTAAGGCGTTGGCCCGCCCACTCCTTCCCCTCTGGCTCGGGGCGGCACCTTCTCCTCCTCATTGGTCACATGCTTGCGTCCATCACCCCCACGCAGCCTTCGGATTGGCGGAAGGCGCACTTCTGGCGCTAGGAGGGCAGAGTGACTCCGCCGGTCTCCGGCGCCTCATCTTTCCCTCCACCCCCCACTTCAACGTCCACCCACCACTCCCCACCCCCCACTCTACTTCCCCCGCCCCGTTCGCGGCAGTGTCCTTAGAAGACTCATTGGGCCAGGGGCGAAGCCAGCCGCCTATGGAGCCGCGCCGTGATTGGCCGACGCCCACGCCTGTCGGAGCGGCGGGATTCGCCATTCGCCACTCTCTCCGCTCCGCTCCCCGCCCCCCCAACGCCTCGCCCTCTCAGTCGCCTCCTCCCCTCCCGGCTGTTCCTCGGCCCCCTTTCCCCGCTGGTCCCCGCTGCATCTCCCCTGTCCAGCTGGGCGGGGACTGCTGTACGACTCTGTAAAGTCTGTGAGTCACTGCACAACCCATCAATCCAATTAAATGTCTTGAGCGAGCCGAGCAGGGGGTGCTGCTGCCGCCGCCGCTCGCCCTGCCGCGGCCGCCCCTGCTCTCAGCGCCCCTCTGATCCATGGCTGTCTGTCTGTACTTGTTACGGTGTAACCTCCTCCTCCTCCTCCTCCCTCTCCTCAGGAGCCGCTGCAACTTCCCCTCTGCCAGCCTCCTCTGCTTGGGGACTGCAAAGGCATGGGATAGATCCAGAGCCACTTCTCTCTATCTCCCCTCCAGCCCTCGCTCAATTCCCCCCCTTTAAATTAAAGTCTGTTCCTCGCTCCTCGTCGTTTTAGAGATTTATTTGTCAGTCTATTATTCCCCCTGATTTATTTTCCCTCCCTGGGGCAGGGGGTCGCAGGGGCCGGCGGGTTTATTTTAGGGAAGGGGCTCTCCACCCCCACCCCCGTTTCCCCTCCTCCTTTTTCGGCGGTGACTTGATTGCCCTGCTCCTCTCCGCTCCCACCCCTCGAACTCACCGTCCTGCACTCGAGTGACGCACCGACACCCCCCGCCCACAGCCCAGACGTCCCCTCCCTCGCTGCCACCCCGACCAGTCTTGGAGCTGGACCCGGTGCCGACTTCTTCGCAGAAGGGTGAGTACTGTCTTGGGTTTTGGGGGGATCTGGAAAAATGTAGCCGGTCCACTCTGGGGAGGGCAGCGATCACGTTGTGGGCTGGAGGTTCCTGGTCCGGCGTGGATTTGAGGTGGCGACTGCCTCCCTCCCTCGCTCCCTCTTCCCTCCGCCCCTCGACTCCTTATTCACCAGCTTTGCTGTATTTCTAGGTATTGCCAGACTTCCACCATCGGGGCATTATAACGCTTATAAAATGAGCGGAAATGGCATGTTTTCTGTCTTTAGGATGCTTAGTGAGCGGTAATAGTCAGCGATGGGATCTAATGGACTCTATGACCTGCAGAAAGTGTAGAACGTCTAATGGGTTCATTTTACTCCAAATCAAAGTTAAACTTTTATTTAATAAAGGCAAAGCGAAAGATATTTCTAATTTGAATGTGTTGGGATAGAGCATGGGAACACAGGTTGCCTAGTGGCATGGCTTAGTATTTTTATTTTAAAATAGTTTTATGGTTCCCTTTTGGAAAAAAAATGAATTCAGTATTAAGGACTATGAAGTCTTTGAACCTGTTGGAGGAAAGCAAGGTAAGATGGAAATCCAGCTTGACACTTCATCTTTATCTCGCCTCTATTCAAGCAAGGCATTACCACACAGAATTTTTTATTTCTCAGTCCCTGTGCACAGTGGGATGTGTTAAGGATAAATACGGATTTTTTTTCTTTCGATATCCATTTTTTGTATACTTCATGGCTCTTAAGCAATGTCATGCTACAGAATTTTGTAAAATTTAATTTGGCTCCTTGGTTGTGGGTGACTCAAAGGTACACGTACCTGCTGCCCGTATATGCTTTATGAGAATATATGCATCTTTAATATTTGCCTTATGCATCTTTAATATTTAATTTGAGATAAAAGTAAAAATTATGAGAAATAGTTACTCTGAATCGGCTGCTGAGGTCACTTGTGAGAATTCAGCCTATTTAAAAATGGTAGTACTCTTTTTGAATCAAGTTCTGGTCTAGTTGTCCACAAGATTCAAATTAGGCCAAACCAAACATGTTTTGAAATATTAAAGTACAGGAAAGGCCTCTCAGTAGTTCATTCTCTCCTTCTCTTTCAGACTAACCAGAATAAGTTGTTACTAAATTTAATTTTAAAGAATAGACTGTTCCTGTACTGAAATCTGCCAAGTTTCTACAGAAAGATTTCTTTTTAAAGAGCAGAAATGTGTTTATGATCAACCCAAAGTAGTAATGTTGACTCAAATGTAAATGCTGTCGTAAGGAAATGCTTGTCATAAGCCCCAAAACCTTGCAAAGTGTTTCAGGAAGACTTATACAAAGCCTTCTGAAATTGTTTAATAAATTTTTTCTTGCGGCCTTTTTCATGAGTCTAAGACTGAATCATTGAGAGGCCTTATAGCGCAGTGGAGCCCCGCTGCCTGAGTTTGAATCTTGCCGCCAACCCTTGATGGCTGTCTAACCTCCGGCAAGTTTCAAACCTGGCCTGTGCTGGTTTTCTCCTGCAAATGGAAAGGATAACTTTTCCTCAGAGTTGCTATAAAGGTAAATAAGAGAGTGCATGTCACAGAGCATTGGGTATTAGCTATCCCATCATCATCATCTGCAGAGAGGATGTCTGGTATAGTGATTATAAGTGTGGCCTTCAGAACCAGGCTCCTTAGGTTCAAGTCTCAGAATTTCCTCTTGTTATCTTTGTGACCTTGGTCAAGTTAACTTAAGATTCCTCATCTGTAAAATGGGAATAATAGCAGCATTTGCTTCATAGGGTTGTTGTGAGGTTAGAATAAGTTAATATAATATGCAAAGTTCTTGACTAGTGTTTGGTATGTCTTTTCAAATTTAGTTCTCTGTTGTTCCTTGTATGTCTTGAAACATGGATGGCTCTATTTTTTAGAAGTAAATTTTTGATAAAGATAAAGATTTGTTGCTGTCAATGAAATAAGCAGAATTCTTATTATGCATGATGTTTTGTTGGATTTATGCTTTTAAACTGGAGTTTATATGAGTCTTTATGAAAGTTAGTTACTAGATGAGTTGAGTAGGTCCCTCTTTCATTTAAATTTGCATAACAGAATGTATATACCTCTATTATAATGGTACCTACACACATTTTGCTGTTATCTGTGATTTTTCTCCTCTACTAAACAGAAAGCTCTTTGAGAGTAAGAGTAGTGTTTCATTTGTAATTTAATCTCTGGTGCCTAGCAGAGTGTTGGGTACATAAAAACGCTTAATGAATGCTGTATAATAAATTAAGTACTTTATTCTCAAGTTGTTTATGAGTAGTCGAATGACATTATAAGTGATGGTTTGGAGAATATTATTATTAGTATTGCTGAATTGAATTTTTACATTCTCAATTATTATTTTTGTTAAGTAGAGAGTAAATGAGGGGTATTACAGTATAACTTATGTTTTATTAAGAACATATTTTTCATTTTGAAAATTAAACTTAAAATAGTCCAAAAATGCTTATTGAATATCTTTCTTTGTTATCTGACATGTCCATTTTTTTATTGTAAGATTTTATGTCTCCCAAACTTTCTGTCACTAATCTGGATGTTATCATAATTAATATGAATTATACAAATTCTATTTTGAATGTCCCAAATGATGATATGATGTTGTTATTGGCTTCAGAATTAATAATAATAAAGAGAATATATGAAACTCACACTGAAAATAAAGCAGCATCATTTCCTTCAGGACCAAATCTTTATTTCTGTTTCCATTCAAGAGTGAAACTCTTTTTCTTGAGCAGTCTTAATAAATAATTAACTTTTGAAATAGCTGTAGTAAATAGCGTAATAGGAATCATAAAGGAGGTATATGTAATTAGTAAGTAAAACACTTAAACTTTTAACTTCACTACACACTTAATAGGCATTACACAATTGGGGAATATATTTTTTTAAATAAGCAAAATTGATGGGGCCTACCAGCTGCTTCATTTATAGAATCATTCTGTTTTACTTGTCAATAAAATGCAGTTTAATTACTGTGCCCTCTGAAATTATAAAATGCAAGAAACCGCTTTCATGAAAGAGATATCCTCAGCAAAGAAACCTAAATACTGATCTACTCAGGAGTGTACAGTGTTTCATAACACTGTTAAAACTTTTCAAATACGTGAGCTGTCTACTACACTGCGGATAATTGTGTATACATAATCCTTTGTTTAACTAAATCATCAGTTACCCAATTTAGTTGAATATATTGCATTTTTATTGGCTAAAACAATCAATTTTGTTGACTTGCCTTTTTTTGTCCATGTGCTGTTAAAGCAGCCAATCTCAAATGAGATTTAAATACATTAACTTATGGACTTAGAAACTACACTTAAGTGTCTGGTCTGTGAGATGGAAAGTTGCTTATTTTTTGCTTGACACATTTTAGCATGACATTGTTTCTGTAGCTCCTGTCTCTTTTCCTTGACACTTTTGTGAAGGCATTGGAGTATTTATTAGCATTTTACAGATGTGTATGATGTCTCCAGCTTTTAAAAAAGCAATGTTTCTGATGAAGAACCCTGTGGAAAGAAGAGGCGAGAGGGATAGAAATAACTTTTAGGACTTGTGATTTCTATCCTTGTCTCCTAACATTAAGAAAACGGATGACTGTGTAGTCTGCTAGTGATCAAAAGGAGAGGAAAGTTAGCTACGCATTATCTATTGACAAACTTAGAACTGAGGTCCATGGACTTCTAGACTGAGCAGTGGTACTGACTGGCATGTGACCTTGGGCGATACACTTCACTTCCACTACTCTCCATGTTCTTACTCTTTCAGTAGGAAGAGGGAAGGCAGTTGTGCTGCCCTCACTCTGAGAGGACGTTGTAGGGGTTGTAAGTGCTTTTTAAAAGCATTGGAGAAGGACAAAATGCAAGCGAATACAAAATAAACATTAGCATTTAGAAATGGATGTTTGTTTATCATCATTTAAAAATTGTAACCTTTTAGATCTTTTGTCTGAAGGGCATTTTTCCTTTTAACTTTGTATTTGAAGAGACTTCTTACTGGTGTGTTCACAAGAATATATGAGGTACCTTTTCAAGAGACAAGGAACTTTGGTTTAATTGAATGGGATTTTAATGTTAACACTGAGTTGTGGTGTATCCTGAGTTACAGCAGATGTTGTTGAAGAACAAAGTATGTATCGAGGAGATAACTCATTTTATGAAGTTGAAGCTTGTAAAACCTGCTCAGGCATTGCAGGAAAATGCTCAGATATATCCGATTCCATTAGAGGTATATTCAAAGAGAAAAATTAATCACATTATTTACTTTTAAATTTCAAAAGGATTACTTGGCTGTAGGACCTCTCCTTATGCTCATTTATTTTGTACCTCAGATGCAGTGAAATGTGCACATTTCAGAGTATGTATAGTGGCTTGGAGGATTTCATTTATTCCAGCTAATCTTTTATTTAGGAAGATGAGTGAAGACACATGTGGAAAGGCTCTAGGTTAAGCAACTAGGTTTTTTTGTTTGTTTGTTTCTTTTGTCCCTAAAAGTGAGTTAGCCGTCATTAAAAGCCCAGAGCTAGCACATTATGTAAGTAGCTTTTCCTCTCTCTGGTTACTAGAGAAGAGTTGTCACAACCTCATGATGTTACTCACTTTTTTAAGTGGAAATGAAATTCTGGTGTACTCAGAGTAAGACCTATTAAGACAAGTGGGACATATGAGAAATATTATTTATTCCATTGAATATTAAGTATAGGGAACAATGATCCTCAAATGCAAGGTTGCTAAGCAGAAAGCAACTTTTAAACTATATTGTCCTTTAGTCCTTACTGTTCAGTTTCCAACTGATAGAAACTTGGAATGATCAGATTTCTTCTCCACTTTGGAACTCAAAGTCTACATTGATGTTTATAATTTTGTGTGGTGGTATGTATAACCCTGTAGTACTTAATGTTTACTTTTAACATATTAAATGAACCGATCAAACCAGTCCATCCTTATTTTAAATTTGATCTGTTTGTCACAGCCCTCTTCCCTTTGTCCTACCGTTGTTTTCAATTTTCTTGGTGGTTCCGTGAGTTTGTCTTTGTTTTAATGCAGCATCTTTCTTATTTGCTCCCGTCTTCTTTTTGCATTGGTTTCTTTTCCCTCAATCACAACAGGTTTTTTCTTAAGCTCTCTTTCGCCTTTGCCTCTGTAAAAGCTATGGAGTAGGGGTTTGCATTTAGTTCAGTCTGCTTTTGTGAGACTGAGGCAAAGTATAAAATTTTCTGGAGAGAAAATTTGCTTTGTCTTACCTCAGCAGATGAGCTCTCTGATCATCTTATCTACACACAACTTCGGGGGCCTTTTTGTAAACCTACAACCACGTTTTAGCTTATGTGAGGTGGTGAAAAGGGGAAACTGACACATTTATTATTTACTGCTTTTTCTGTTAATCTCTTTTATTGGGGGATACTCACAGCATTTTTTCTGTCCACATTACCTTGAGACATCTCACACATCCCAGCTTTGTTGTCCTCCTTTTGCTCCATGTCCAGTGTGCCGGCGAGCTCCTGAGCCGTCTCAGCAGTGACCATCACCACCTGACCACCTTGGGGGTGGCTGGCCTGAGCACATCATTAGACGGGAAGAGCAGCTCCTTTGTTTTGTTTTGTTGTTAACTCTTTAAAGCCAGACAGAACATCAGACCATGTCCACTGTGAGGTTTTCCAGGGTTCACCATTGTTGAATGATTAATGGTTCCTGGTGAAGAAACCATCAGCTTTATTGTCTTCAACTCAAATGAAATGTATCCCTTTGAGTTAACTTTTGTTTTGTATTTTAAGGGTTCTTTTCACCCAGAAAATCAAAGGGTATGAAAATGAACATGGATTTTTAAACAAAAAAGATTTACATGAAAATCCTTTGAGTAGAAAGTTTGCTAAGGACCCAAATCCATTGATTTGGAGAGAATGTTTAATAGTTTCCCTAAATATCTGACATTATTCAGACATCAGTGGTAGAAAACCTTTCCATTTGATTAAACAAAATGACTCCTCCTTTTGATTTAGATAACAAACAGTCCGTTGTTAGTTTTTAATTTAAACAATTCAAATATAAGATTAGATATTTTAGAGTTGAGTAAATAAGAGATTTTTTTCTCAGAAATTGTACTTTGTGAAACCTGTGCCTCATAGAAAAATTTGATCTTTTTTTTTTTTTTTTGGCACACCTTATCCCATTCCTGGCTTCCATTCATTCATTTATTCAGTTCATTCAACAGATATTTGCTGAACACTTACTATGTACCAGCTATTTTTACTAGGCACACATCTTACAACAGTGGAGAAAAAAGACAACTATTCCTGTCCTTGTAGAAATTACATTCCAAACCATTGTGGTGGGTATAGAGCTTGTTACTTACTATATGGAGTAGTCATAACTGAACATTGTGTAATAATCTGAAAAGAAAGTAAGATTTCTTCGTATGGATTTTATGTCCTTCGACTTGGTGTAAAAGGAATCCTAACTCCTGAAATAAAACTCCATTTGAATGAACAATTATCATTTGAGTTTGAGTTGAAATATTAAACACCTATAATGTTGCTGGATGTTTCCACTAGAAATCCGGAAATCATCCTCATTTATGAACCCTGGGAAACCTGCCAGTGGTTAGGGTTTGAAATTTCTCCTTGGTTTTCTTTACACTTTTATTTATTTATTTAGAAGATTTATTTTTTTATTTATTTGAGAGAGGGGGTTGGGGTGAGGAAGAGGGGCCACATGAGCAGGGGGGAGGGGCAGAGGGAGAGGAAGAAGCGGACTCCCTGCTGAGCAGGCAGCCCTATGCAAGGCTCAGTCCCAGGACCCCGAGATCATGACCTGAGCGGAAGGCAGATGGTTAACTGACTGAGCCGCCCAGGCGCCCCTTCTTTACACTTTCAAAGTTGTTTTCTCCCTTTGCTTTGTTTTCTTTGTGACAGAGCCTGAAAAAAATGTGTAACACTGAAAATTGCACAATGGAAATGTAGTCATCTCAGCTATATTGCACAATTAACAAGAAAATCTTAAGTTTGCTCTGTCTAGTGTACGTAAAGAACTAATTTTTTGTTTCCATGATTGTCAAAACCATGTAATTTCTTAAACAAATAAAACCCTTAGTATACATTTCCACCTCAGATATTAAAGTAGATATATCTAAGTGTTTTTGTAATACAAATAACATTAATATGATATGATATAATAGAATGATTTTTATTTTTAAATTTTTATTCACAAATATTTGATACATGTCCCAAGTGCTTGGGGGTATCAGAGACTAATAAGACATAGCACCTGTTCATAAAGGTGTTCACAGTCCGTTTGGGAAGACAAAAGATCCCCACATGAACATTTTCTCTTGTGTTAGGCAATATAGGATTTAGGTTGTGGGAAGCCTCCTGTGGGCCACAATAGTAGCTGAGTCCTAGGTCCAATGGACTTGCGTCCTGAAGGCCCTGGCTGGCCTTCATGGGACTCTATCTTTCCTGTTTGGTTGGGGAAAGATGGTTAGCAGGCTTTCTTTGTGCGTTAGGCCCCTAAGGGCAGTGCAGTCTCCTTTCTAGCTACTGCAACTCCTCAGCAAGGAAGGGGAAGGAGAGGGAACAGAGCCCACATCCGAGCCATTTCTTTCATTCCCTAGCAGTGCCCATGGGAAGCAGAAACTGTGCCTGAGAACGGAATATATATAGTCACCATGGATACAGTTTAGGTTCTTGAGGCCAAAAATTCTTCCATAGGTTTGGAAAGACCGACGTATTAATGAGGGCCCTGTAAACAAGGGGAGTTTCCTGAAAAGCAGAAGAAACACTTGAGAGAGGAGGAAAGAATGGTAGACTGAGGCTTTCGGCGGTTACTGGAGATGCACTCTTTCTTCCTTAGTTTTGCCTGGAGCAGCCCTGCCTGTGAGAGAGGCATGCTCTGGGCCTAATATGCCAAGTTTAGGAAGTCTGTATGTATTGCTGTAATATGTAGATGTAATCTAAGTTGTTTTGCTTCAGAATTAGCCAAAATTCTTGGTATGTGTGTGTATTTAAATTCTCAAACATAATGCTGTGTGCCTATGGCTTTTGTTTTCATTTCCCTGGATATTTGAAAATATTAAGAATCTCTTTGTTTTTAGAGTACATTTGTTTGTTTATTTGGACCTAAATCTAAGATAGAATAATACATCATATGCTTGTCTCTTAGATTTAAATTAGAGGGAAAAAAACCCAAAGCATCAATGTATATTTTATCTGTTGATGAAAGTATTTGGACACTTGTGTATCGATTTCTTTATTGTTGTTGTTGTTGTTGTTATTTTGAATAACAATTTCCATCAAGAATTTCTTTTCCTGGGTACACCTGGGTGTCTCAGTCGGTTAAGCATCTGCCTTCGGCTCGGGTCATGATCCCAGTATCCTGGGATTGAGCCCCACATGGGGCTCCATGCTCAGTGGGGAGGTACTTCTACCTCTGCCTGCCACTACCCCTGCTTGTGCTCGCTCTGACAAATAAAAATAAATCAAATCTTTAAAGAAAAAAAAAGAATTTCTTTTCCTGAAAACTATATCTGGGCAAAAAACCATCGCACATCTATTTGAATGGAAAGGCTGCCTAGGATAGTTATGTTCATTATCTTGATTGCTATGATGGTTTCAGGAATATATATATATATATATATATATATATATATATATATGTCACAACTTACCAAATTATACATTTTAAATCTCTGCATTTATTGTGTATCAGTAAAACTTTAAAAAAAGCCACTTAAGTCATAAAGTATATTTTCAAGATAAAATCCCTATTATACAAATTATATTTTCAAAAGTTTGTCATTTGTTTTTTATTTCTCTCTTTTATTTTATCTACCATTTATTCACCTCTATCCCATACCCCAGACACATATATTTTAAGAAAGACAAATAGAACTAAGGAGGCCTATGCGCCAGCTGAAATTTACATATGGGACCTTAGAGAGCTTTTTTCCATATGTAAGGCTCACTGGAGTATCTTTAAGTAAACTGCACACATTCGAATTTAGAGAATTGGAGTTGCGTATTTTTCAAGAAATCCTCCTTTCTTTATAGTTTAACAGATTATGACTCATCTTTGGCATGGAGTAAAGAACATGATTTTGGTAAGACCTTCTTTTTCTTAAAAGAGGTTAAATGGCTTAATGCTTCCTCTTAAATATTGTTCCTTTTTTTTTTTCATTTTTATAAAGTAAATTTTGGCATGTGAAACCATAGACTCAATGAGTAGATTTGTTTAGAAAGAACTAAGTCTGCTCCATTCTTCATGCCCCAAGGGTTAATATATGTTTTGTTAAAGTTATGGTTTACTATTAATTGAATATTCCTTATGTCACCCAATGTATGTTTCAGGGAAATTTCTTTACTGTTGGATTAATGCTTAAATTTAGAACACTGGCAATTTTTCATGAATAAAAAAGAGTCCAGAAAAATTTTCAGAGTTGTCTTTACAAGATTGGGACTATCAGAGTTGTGACTTTTCAGGCTCTTTCTACCATACCAACGATACACATTAGGATTACCCATGTCAAGGCCTCAATCCCAGGGTGAGGCCCTCATTCAGGTATTTTTTTAAGTCCCCAGACTATTCCAGTGTGCATCCATGCTATTTCCCGCACCATATTCCCCCACACTCAAACTTCCTACTGTAAAACTTTCAAACATGTAGAGAACTTGGAAGAATAATTCAACAAACACCCATATTCGCTCTACCTAGACTCAGTAATTATTAACCTTTTGCTCTATTTGCTTTATGGCTCACTCTCTCTTTTTTTCTCTACATATATACTTCATCATACCATGTGAAAATAGGTTTCAGCCATCATGACTCTTTACCATTAAATGCTTCAGTATGCATCTCCTGGGAATAAAGACATTCTCCTACATAACCACAACACCATTATCACACCTAAGAAAATTAATAATAACTTAGAATGCTCTCTAAGAGCTCCGTTCCATTTATTAAAGGCATATGAATTCATATTCTACTAAAAATTAAATGCATATGAAATGAGAAGTTCTTCAGAATATGAAGTTCTGGGAATTCTTGCTAGTGATATGTTTCTCCTCTGTGTTTGCTTAAAACGCTTTGATGAGGTAAATGCATTTTCCTAATGTATGGTGAGGTAAGATCCTTCCTAGCTCTCACATCGCACAGTCATGTCATGTGAAAAAACACTTATCAAAGTTCATGCCACAGTGTGGTTTAGGGGAAAAAGCCCAGTTTCAAGCCAGAACAATGTTGGTTCAAACGCTTGCTCTGCTACTTACTGCAGGGGACCTTGGAGAAATAAAATTCTTATATCAGTTAGGATGCTGTCAGAAACAGCATCCAGGATGCTCACTGGAGTGATCAGGATATTTATTATTTCACAAGAAATCCTGAGGTAGGACAAGCTCCGGGGTTGGCCAGTTCTGTCGTTTAGGTTCTTAGCATCTTTCTGCTGTGCCAGACTCCTTACGGGCTCCAACTTCTGTTTCGGGCTCCTTCCTCAAGCTGGTTCACATCCATATATTATGGTATTCAGGGGAAGTCAGAAACCTCCCCACAGGTGTGGACCGTCTGTCCTTCTGTGTGATTGGACGTCTCTGGCCACTTCTGGACCAGTGGCTTTGGTTGGGCTTTTCATAGGGAGAAGAAGGGAGGAATGGAAGTTGGGTATACCACTAACAGTGTTCATTACTCCTCCAAGCCTCAGTTTTCTTTGTTGTAAAATAGGAACAATGATGTCTATTTCTGTGATAATCAACTGACACGAAATAGGTAAAGCAACAAACACAAAGCTGTGTTTAATAATGCTAATTCCTATTTTATTTTTCTCCTTTACATCTTATAAAAAATTTTGTCTTCCTTTCACACTGCCACACTACATACTAGTAAGCACATAATAAGTGACTCCCTTAACTGGTCTCTTGTGTGTCCTCTCACCTCAGTACGTAAGGCAAAACATTTTATGCGAACTTTGCGGATTGGTCAGATACCCTCCATTAACCTACTTTGGCCCATCTTATTTTTTCTTATATATTTCAACTTCACATTATATTACTGCAGAGCCATGGAAAGGAAGCTGTCAGTGGTGGGTATGTATTTATCAGGATCCAGATCAAATGTGAGCAAAAATCTCTTTAATGTCACTATCCATAAAAACAGCACAGTTGAGATAGATTTTCCCCTTTTATTAAAATAAATGCACCATGACCTGTGAAAAAGTCAGCAAAATAAAATGCCGTATTTGAAATATAGTATCTTATTTGTCCAGGATAGACCAGATCTTTGATACTTTGGGAAAATCTAGGCTTATTGTAGTTTAGCTACTCTGACTTCTTCAGAACCTACTTTCTAAAGAGAATTGTGTCTTGTTTATCAGCAAATCTTTTTTTTTTTTGACTGTTTGGTCTTGAACCTTCTTTCACCCACTGTGAGAAAGTCATCTTCCAAAATTGTGTTTTCCAATATGTGTGAACACTGGAGGGTCTTTGTTCAGGCATGCCCTTTTCAAAATATGTAGAGAAGGATTGTCATATTTTTCTCCCTATGGAATTTCTAAAGCACTTCTGAAACACCTGTGAAGTTCTGCAAAATTATTACAACCCAATCACATGGGAAGATCATTACCTTGTTTTTGAATTTTCTTCCTAAATGATGGGGTCACTCTTAAAGGGAAGCTATTGCTCCTTCTTGACCCCTCAAGTAGAATATTGAATTCCTGCTAATCTCCATGGTGAGAAAATAGAAAAATGGTGACAAGCCCAGTGTATCTCCTGACCTGGAAGATGCTGAACCTTGGCTCATCTTTTTTCTGTTACAGTTTTTTTACTTCGTCTTTAATTTTGTTCATGAGGTATCTATCGGTCTAGTAGGCTCTGTGAATACTGAAAATGGTCAGATTTTGAGTGGTTCCATTCATAAGTCAAACCTGCTGGCATGCATCATTTCAGCCAGAGGGATATTTTCTATTTTGACTGATTGATTGATTGATTGTTATATTTATTTATTTCAGAGAGAGAGGGAAGGAGAGCAGGTGTGTGAGGACGGGAGGGGCAGAGGGAGAGGGAGAGAGAACTCTAAGCAGACTCCGAGCTGAGCGTGTGCCCAACGCGGGACTCAATCCCACGACCCTAGAACACAACCTGAGTGAAAACCAAGAGTCGGACGCCCAACTGACTATGCCACCCAGGCACCCCAGAGGGATATTTTTTAAAGGAACTATTTAAGTGTATGTTGATGTTTTTTATACATCTCAAATGAAGTTTCTATAAATGTTTAATTGTGAAGCAGCACAATCAATGCAGAACTCTGAAATAAATTATAATTATATTGAAGAAGCCAGATAAGGGACACTGTGGCTAGAACTTTAGTTAAAAGTGCTAGATTTTTGGGAAAAAAAGTTTGAAATTTCTATTGCATTTCCTCAAACTGCTATTGGTTACTTTAAAAAAGGGTGACATGTGATTATAATTTATGAAACCTGCTTTTATTTGGGCAGATTTTTAATTTTAGTACCTTGCTGGAAAGTTTTGTGGACAGGATTCCCTTTGCTGTGTAACAAATGCTTTTACTGTTTAGTTAAGGTTTGCTACCAGTAGCTCAGAGGCTAAAATGAAAAGTGAAATGGCTGTTGTTTCCCATCTAATACCAGATTTTATTTTTATTTCCACTACCCAGTGTTAAAAAAAGAAATGAAAAGAAAGCAAAGATCGAGATCCAAAAGCTCAAACTAAAATTTAATTTCCTAACTAGAATAAGGCTGGCTTTGCCATGATGTGAAGAGTCATACGTAGGAAACATTTGTTCATAGCTATACAGTTGGCCATACTAATTGCCGGGATTAGTAGTTGGATCGGCATGTATTCCTGTCTTCAGACACTCAATCAGGCACGTAAAAACCTATCAAGGCTAAGCAGTTGGGATTGACTCAACTTTTATAACTCCCTACTGAGAAATGTTTCAACTGTGCTTCTTGAGAGAATGGAACAAAAATCTAAGTGATAGTGGGTTGGAGAGCAGTGCATTAATTGCCTTTTTTTACCCAGGACTTTAATAATAGAGTAATTGCCAGAGCTTTGTCTTTGTTTCTTTCTTGATTCTATCATTTCTGTATTCTGTCTTGGAGCTTCTTATGTGCGGGGTCTAAAGTTGTATGGAACAGATTCTTAGGGCAAACTGCTTTTGTCCCAGGACATTTATTGTTTCCACTTTTCATGTGGAGTTCTTGTTCTGATTGAAAAATCACAGCATGATCAATGAAAAATTTTTGACCAGCTAAGAATGATATCTTCACAGTGGTAAAAATTATTTGGAAAAGAGATTATACTTGGCGAATCATTTTTGTTATTATTTCTGGAAGACTAGTGCTGTGGAAAATTTTAGGGCTCTGAGACCCTTTTGCCATATTGAGCATTGTGCCGTTCAATTCATACATCTTTAACTATATGCTATAGGACCGAGTCATGAAGTATTTGGGGGTACTTACTGGTCGTCACCTTGAGTTTTGAGAAGTGATTTTTAAAAAATTTGTAGCTAGCAAAAGCGAAGGGTCATTGAGAGTATTGGAATTGTGTTATGGTTGAAAAACTTGATTGTCAGAAAATTTGTCTGTAATTAGCCATACATTTAGATTGATTGTGAACCAAGTCATGGACTCTACTGGTGGTGCGGCCTGTCTCTGTCCCAACTGAGCATGAAAACCTGGTAGTACAGGGATGCTCCTGTCTTCTTGGGATGGTCACGTTACACTGCGGCTCCTGTCACATGTTCTCACTAACACAGTGACTACCAAGTGGTGAGTGCACTAAACGGACATGGGTCATGAGTTTTTGGTTTTTTCTTTGCAGTACTTATGCACCATAAGAGCAATATGATGACAACTGAAGCATTTTCTGTTTGGGCTAATTTAGGATCACCAACAGAGACATAAAGGCATTTGAGCACTCTTTTTTCTTCCTTTATGTTTTGCTCCCATGTGATGACTAGACGGGGAGGTGGGCAAAGAATCAGCGTTGGGGTGATGGAGGAGGGGTGCTCATTGCCACTACTTTTCGTTGGTCTGTGTGATCTACTAATCACCTCATATGGCCTCTGGCAGCTGTTCTGCGACCTAGGTTTCACTTCCTTTGCAGAAACTGTGACTTTTATTTTTGAATAATTGATGAATTAGAAGGTGTTTTTTTAAAAAATGGATTTGCCATTTCCTAAAATAAAGTGGAAGCTTTTGTTTGCTTATTCTGCTTCATCTTCTATTAGCCATTTGTACACTTGTAGGCATAGTTGGTGTGAGAATTAGGCTTTTTGAAAGCTTTCCATTTGGTTTTTGGTCCAAGTGGTTGACATTCCAGCTAGCAGTACCCCGACTTCTTACCTGAGGCACGTAAAATGAGACGCACTTTGGAGTATTTATTCTTTAACTTTTGAATATCGGATGCAGGTATTAGTGCAAATTCCGTGCACCATTATGTGACGAGAAGAAAAGAGACATGTTTATGACTACCGAGAAATTCAAAGAGAAGTTCTGTCCTGTTCAGTCAGTTACTGAGATGGAACTGCGTTTTCTTTTATTAGGTGTGTCTTTGAAGTTGAAATGATTCAGTAGTCACCTGTGAGCGTTAGTGTATTGAGTCCTTGGAACCCTTTGTACTCCCAGCGAGGTGGTTTATGAAGCAGAGTATGACAAGCACGTGTGTTACGACTTTTCTAAATCGCGTACCACACAGTGATGGTGTTTCGGTATACCGGACTGTAGCCGTTACAGCACGACGTGTCAGGTAGAAACTCGGGCACTTGGTCAATCTAGTTGTAGCTGCCTCCTCTTCATACGCCCTCATTTTCTCAGTATGCTTTATAGTGATCCTGTCAATCCGACACGGCCAGACAACAAAAATAAATCTCAAATAGTTGATTTTAGAGTTTTAAGTTAGTGGGTTGGGGGAAAGCATGAAGTATGAGGATGACTATCACTTTGGTTTCCCTTAGTATTCCTCTTGCTGGTTGCCTTATCGGTGGACCACATTACTTTATATGCAGTTTTATTTCGTTTAAAAGTAAAGCTCATGAACTTTGTACTGGTTCAGGATGTGTGAGGCTCTGCTGTAATCACTGCTCTGTTCAGCCAATAAAATCCTTGTAATTGTAAAACATCTGCGACTGTCAGACTATTAATGTTCCCGTGTGCCACCATTTTGTCACTGTTTTGAATCATCATTGGCTTGTGTGTTTGGGTATCCTTCACCACATGAGGGAATGAAGCTGACGACAGCCGTTTTCAAGGATAATCTAAGCCTGCTTCCATAGTTTTCTACAGGGTCTTCTGGCATCCTTTTTTTTTTTTTTTTTTCAAATCATTCCATGGTAAGGATGAGCCCAGGGATGGCCTTTCAGGTTTCTCGGTGTGTTTAAGAATACGTGGCCAATGTTACTTGCTGGAACTGACCCCGAAAAAGTTGAACTGGTGCCGTATTTTTCACGCTACTGATATGTCTAACTATAAAATGAAAGAAGTGTTAATAACACTTCCTACTTGTTTAGCACGTTTTCCTCCCCAGCTCTCAGAGGAGTTGGCCAATATCAGGCTGGATTCCCAGACCGTGTTTCTATTATTTTCTAGTTCCTGTAGTGTATTGTAATGTTACACAAGACTTTTGCCAGTTAACTTCTTTTCTCTAATGTTTTCCTAGACATTGGAAACGAATATTTGCTATTATCATCCCCATTTCTCCGAGACTGAGACGAAGGCTCGCCTTGGCTAAGTATTTGACCTAGCCTTGTACGATAATCAGTAGCAGAGCCAAAAACAGAGCTCAGAATTCGTCCTCAGCTTCACTTGTTACTGAGCCGTAGCTTCTCTTCTTTTCGGCTATACTTACAGCAGGACCAAAGAAAATACATTTTCAGGTACCAAAAAGATTTCCCACGTCTCTTCTTCAGTGTTCAAATGTTAAGATATACACTAGATTTATTGTCTGAAGTAAAGTTTCAGTGCCAGTTATAAACACGATCCGTTGCCATATTATTCCTGATTTGACTGCTATCCCAGAAGGTGATGGATAGTTGAAGAAAGAATATAATGAATGCAGTCCCTATTTTCTTTTGCCTTTCTAAATTTGATTTAATATAAGGTTGCTTTCTGCCAGGAAATTTCATGAATGGGCATATGTTAATAAGCCAGACTTTTTTTTCCCCTTTATAGTAATAAACTTAACAAAATATCTCCCCGAAGTGGGTTCAGTTGGCTTATGTTAATCCTTGAGTGAGTACTTCCTGAACTTATAGGAGGAAGCAACTCCAGCCCCTCTGAAAAGGAGGCCGTTCCTATAAAACTTGGTTACTGCAATCTGGATATATTTTCTGCTTTGAAATATATCTTCCATAATTTTTTTCTGTTAGTGAATGTTTGTCGTACTTGAGGAGTCTGTTAAAACTAGAAGAATTGACTGTTCTGCTTTAAAAATACTTTAAAAAAAACGAACGATGAAGTTTCTGGGAGTGGCATTTTTTTTCTTCAGAGTGACAAAAGTGAAAGTTGCATTTTGATCAATTTTGATTAGTTGTCTTAGTGAAAACATAAGATCCAGAGTGTGTGCCGGTGCACACATACAAAGCAGTTTTCGTGTGTCCCCCCCGCCCCCACGCGAACTGTTGCATGTACACACATGCCACACATAAAGAGGCCATTCTTGCTCACAAGCAGCTGAAGGAGGCTGGCCACTGCGGTCTTCTGCTCAGTGGAAATTGGCAGCCTTTCTTCTCCTGTAAACAACAGCCTGACGTCACCCCATGCAGCGGTGATAGTGGACCCACTTTAGAGATTCTCGGTTGGCACAACTGTTGAAGGCCTGTCCCTGGCTTTGGTCACCTTCAGCCACACTTGAGTAAATGCAAGGCAGGGAAATTTGGTTAATGTCGGGAATACTGGATAGTCCTTTAAAACAGTCCGTAAAGTCTTTATCCTTGAATTTGCACATAGAATCTTAACAAGAAACCTGTGTAATGAGCGGGAGAACTGGACTTATTCCTGTTTTAGAAATGAGCTAACTGAAAAGTCTAGAGAATTAAAAAGTGAGCAAGTGGTGGAATGACTGATATTCAGGCCTTCTAAACATGGTTTTGTCTCTCTTTCCACTATTTTAAGTAACTTCTTTAGTAATTGTTAGCTGTTCTATTCTGTTACTTCCTCTCCCTTCTAAAATGTGTGGAGATGATGATTTATGAGTTTTTTTTTTTTTCCAGTCAAGACATCTGTGCATTAAAATCAGATATAGTCCTGATGCATTTGGGGACTCTTTGACACTAAGGTAACCCACTCCCTTGCCTCAGAGAGAGAGCCTTTTGAAAAATCTAGTGTAAGTCTACACTCCCCAGCGTAATTGGAAAGATTTATTAACAAGATGATCCTGTTTTTCATTTGGCCTCTGAAAGCGACATAAAATTGAGAGAATGAATGATTACAGTTCTTTTGTGTTGTTAACTGGAAGAGAAAAAACCAACATGAAAGAACTGTTCTGTTAGTAGAAGTCAGATTTTTATTGGGAAAGAGAGGAGAGTTGAGCCACTGGTAAAAATGTAATTTATGTGTTACGTAAAATAGTTGTTTTTCTCACGTGCCCACTTCTAGTGTATTTTCAGGCAGTTGCAAAAAGTGAAGAAGAAGAATTTTATCTTCCATGATTTATAGTTGCATATATGGCCTTTAGGTTCGTAGGTAACCCTTGGTTTTCTGTTTGTGACTCTGAGTTGGTTTTTCAGTGTGACATTAAGAATAGGCGGGGAGGGTGTTTAATTACGTGTAGATTATCCACGAGAAATTACTTATACTTCAACTTCTCTGCGGACTGCCCCAACCTGAGCCAGCTCCTTTGATTCTGAGGTGTAATGTTTAGGGAATGCAAATTGATGTTGATTTTAGCTTAGCCCTGAGAGAAAAATGGCTAAAACTCTATGTATTAAAAAGGCAAACACCAGTTTTTTAAAAAGCTGCTATCTAACACTGCACTTTGGAACACAGTAGGCACTCAAACATGAATTTTAAATGAAGCTGTGATAATCAGAAGTTAACTGGGTTGGCAACCTCAACAAGCCAGCGTCTGTACAGTAGCTGACTAAAATACATACATCCACGGGGGGAAGAAGTGCGTGTGGGGTGAAAGAAATGTATTTTGTTGTATAACTTAAAATGAACCAAAAGAGCTGCTGATTTTGCATTTTATCTCATCAAATGGGGAAAAAAATAGTCTTGCCTTTAAAAGATGATACTGCCAGCTTTTAAAATTCCAGCAGGGTGAAGGAATCGAGATGAAGTGCATAAAACCTGCTTTTTTTACAAAGAAAACGAGTGACTGCCATTTCTCCGACAAAGAATAAGGAGTCCATAGCAGCTTCCAGTCCGAGCCTGTCTCTTGTGCCGTGCAGTGACGTCTGGACGCCTGGGTCTGCTGCGGCGTGCAGTGAGCGGCGCCGTGCAGTGTGGCAGCAGCCGGGCTTCCCCACCACTGCGCTGGGGAAGCCCGCACCCACGGCTTACAGGAAGGCCGCAGGGGTTCTGCCCAGCCCTGCGTGCAGTTCAAAAAGCCATGCCTCAAGTGTCTCAGTTTATCATTTAACAGCAGTGGAGTTTCTCGTCACTGCAAGAAGCTGTTTGTCATGGTAAACAAGGAGTAGGAAGGGCCCGGGACAGATGTCAGATACGGGAAGTCAGCGGTGGAGCCCCGGGAGAGCCAGGTTGGGTTTAGGTTGTAACTCCTAAGCCGTGATCTTGCTCTCTGTTCC
Source organism: Ursus maritimus (assembly GCF_017311325.1). Taxonomy (NCBI): domain Eukaryota; kingdom Metazoa; phylum Chordata; class Mammalia; order Carnivora; family Ursidae; genus Ursus; species Ursus maritimus. The sequence goes on from NW_024426774.1 coordinate 55,239,412, forward strand.
ACGGGGGAGCTGGTATGAGCAGAAAGTGAAGGAGAAGTTGGATTTTAACCCTTCATAAAAGCATTCGCTTTTTTATTTTAACATTTCAGAGTTTGTTGAAAAACAGTATTTGGGCAGATTTGTTACAAGCAGTGAGACCCCGTAGATGTGGAAGGTGCGTCGCAGTTCAGAAGCGCTCTCGGGCATGGTCCTGTTCCACACCCACAGCCACCTGGTGCGCTCGTGCTCTGTCCCCCTAAATGAGGAGCGGACTTCGCAACGTTGATGGCTCGACCAAGGCACCTAGGAGCACGAGCAGTAGAACCGAGACTGGAGTTTCTGTCTTTTGACCTCCCGCTCCAGTATTCCCTTCACCAAGCCAGAAACAAGCACCCCAGCTCCATGGTCTTCCCCATCTCTCACTCTCGTAGCTGCACAGAAAACCACAGTCAGCAAATCCAGATCAGTAACCAAGTTCATGTTGCTCAGAGTAAGAGCGCATAGATCATCGGGGAGCTTTTCGATCAACTTTGAAGTTAATACTCCAATAAAAAAGGAGGAGTCTTACTTAGAATCAGAGTGGTAGTGCAGAATGAACCTTAGGACCGTTCAGTAAAACATACATTTTTTTAAAAATCTAGAGGAAAGCTCTTCCATAAGGAGAGTGAAACTTCAGTTAATTGCAGAGGTGAAGACATAGGGCTCGTTCCCCAGACCCAGATGAGTGTTCTCTTAACTTTTAAAAAAGTACACCTCCCTGTCCCGCTGGGAGGCTCAGTCAGTTGGGCATCTGACTCTTGATTTCGGCTCAGGTCAGGATCTCAAGGTTGTGAGATCGAGCCCCACAGCAGGTTCTGTGCTCAGCAGGGAGTCTGCTTGGGATTCTCTCTCTCCCTCTCCCTCTGCCTCTCCTTCCCTCCATCTTTCATGAATAAATAAATGTACGCCTCCCTAAGCAGAGGCTTCAGTTCCCATCCCAGGAGCTAGTTGGACTTGAGCTTCCCTCAGACATTCCTGAGTGTCTGCCCTGTGGCAGAGCCCTATGCTGGACGCAGACCTGCAGCAGTGTGGGATCTAGCGGGGGAGACTTCATCCAAGGTAAGGGGCATCCCGTGCTGAGTGTTCAAACATTTAAAAGATGAGGACTGTCACAGATAATAAATTCATGGACAACCCAGATTTGGCCTCAGTCTTCTGGAAACATTTATGAAGAAGCTCTTTCTTATATAACCTATCTCTATGATAAAATGACAATTGTGACCACTTTGGAACATTTCAGAAAAATGCTCCTCATCCCTGAGAAGTTGAAGTATAAGGATTAAAAGTAAATTAAAAGCAATTGAGGGGCGCCTGGGTGGCTTGACTAGTCAGTTTAGCATCTGCCGTCTGCTTAGGATGGAGCCCCACATTGGGCTCCCTGCTCAGCAGGCGTCTACTTCTCTTTCTCTCTCTATTGCTGACCCTCCCCCGCCCCCTCTCATGCTTTCACTCTCTCTCTCAAATGAGTAAATAAAAAATCTTAAAAAAAAGAAAGCAAGTGAAATTGAGATTGTTAGCACCAGATTTTTCTGTAGGTATTATCCCTACAGGTTTTGACTGAGAACATCATATATTATTGTGCCTTGTTATAAAAGCTCTGCTGATAACTTTTAATTCCTTGGCATACATTTTCAAAGAGCTGATGGCAAGCATGTCACACACTTGCTAGCCCTCCATGAGGGCTGTTCAGCAGAGAACCTGGAGAACCTTTTTTGAACCTCTGATAATTTGGGCAATCTCCAAGTCAAGCTGAATTGATAGGGAGTGCAGAAAATGATCAGAATAATTACAAGTCCCATTATATAAGGGATTACTTTGCCAACAGAAACACTCATGGAATGCCCTTATAGACCTTACTTGCACCAGAATTAAACTTGTCTTTCTCAGTAGCTATTTCCAAAGCCGAACAAACTGCATTGTGTAAATGGGTCAGTTTGTGCAGTATTCTGCATGAAATGTTCAGGTACACACAAAGGCAGCTGGATTATAAATTTCAAGGGCAAACTAGCCTCCAGTAAAGCAGATATAGGAGGACGCTGTGTTATATTCTTAGAGGAGGAGAAGTTTCTCTTTCATTTAAGAGCTGCGTTCAATTTCCGAGTCTCTTGGCTTGGATCGTACTCACCTCTGTCAGCTCCAGGTTTTGCTCTTCAGCTGGTCTCTCTCATCATTCTCTCACATTTCTGCCTCCAAGTCCTTGAATCACACTCAGCAGTACTTGGGCATAATCAGACGATTCTGCCCTCTCTCCAGTCTCCAGGGCCGAAGAACTCGATGGAATGATTTTGGATTAGCTCTTAAAAAACATACAGATATCCCATTGACTGGGGTCTGTGCAGTACCTTTCTACTGTAATGCTACCAGCTTCAAATCATGCCAAAGACAGAGAAAAAATATTATAAATGGTGCATATGTGAACTTTGCTTAAGAGGCTTTGAGGGTCCTACCTCCATTTACCATGTTTATCCCAAAGTGTTTTTTATTTCATTTTGGTTGTGAAGACCAAAGTTGAATTTCAGTAACAGCCTTTTTATATTTATAGCTTTTTATGAGTTGTGCCAGTTTTCCCTCTTAGATGATAAATGGTGGAGTGGGGGGAGTTCCATAGATTTTAAGGCAAGAACCTAATTCATCATTCATTGGGATTTAAATTTTCAATTCATCATTTCAGCCCCTAAGACTTGAGGAGAAGAACAGGCATTGCACGTCTCCCTGTTTGACTGAAGGTGTCAGAATCCTATCAAAGTAACTTAGAAAACAGAGACTTGATTTACAGAATCTGAGAAAGGCTTGGGTCACCAAACTGTGGGAAGTATAGTCTTGCAGTTGGCCTGAATGTGGCCAGAGTTCTCCTTCTTTCCCCTCTTTCTGCATGTTTGTTCATTCCTTCTCTTGGCAGTCCATTTTCCCACATAGTTGAAAATGTGGCTACCAGCAGTTTATCTTATAGCTTCTGTTACTGAAAAGTTCTCTGGAGGCCAGGTTTAAAAAAATCATAGTCGGGAAACTCATCAGATCAATATAAGTCACGTGTCCATTCCTGGAACACTCAGCAGGGATCAGGGAGGTGGGGGTCATGTAGGAACATGGGGACACAGGTATTTACCCACACAACTAGAAGTGAGTGGGTAGATGGGTATTTCCCTGGATAAGAGAGGATTGTTGGGAAGAAAATTCTCCAGCACGTGTACTCACTACGACATGCGAGGCTAATGCGTTTCACGTGTTTTGACAGAAACTCACAGTAAAAAATACATTTTACATTGAGGCACACATATACACATGTTTAACTGAAAAAAAAATTCATGAAGCAATATTCACCCTCACTGCAGTTTAAGGCATTTTGATATTTTCTATTACATTGCATTGTAGTTCACTAAAAAAAAAAAAAAAAAATACTGGTTATAATTTACCTAATTGATTTCATGACTCATTAGTGGATAATGACCTGTTGTTTGAAGAAATACTATGCTGGACATTAAAAGTAGCAGGTAGTTCATGTGCAAACAGATACTTGGGCATGAATATTTCTTGAGTCTTGTTGAAGAAATAACTTACATTTTAGAAAGATGCTGGAGTCTCAGGGTGACAAATATGTGACATGAATGCCCTTTCCAGTCCCCATGGGGGCTATGATGGTGCTTTTCCTACTGAAGAATCCTCAGGCCGCCACCCAGTCCTTTGTAAATTAAAGTAAATGAAACAAGCACTATGCTTGCACTTCACTCTGTTTTAGATTTGCCTTTTGCTGAGAAATAGTGAAGTCTGTGGACCTAGAAAATGTCTCCAGATATTTCAATTCTCTCTTAAAACATCAACCACTTTCTTGAAAACGTCATGGTGGCAGCATGAAGGGCAGCTTTGCTGACCACCAGAACACTATGAAGGGATGGATGACATATTTACTTACCCAAGAGCCAGTTGGAAAGCGCAGGTCTCTTATTTTTTATCTTCTACTGAAACATTTGAATCCTCAGGCTTCCATCTCTTAAGTTGAATTGAGATAATTCAGATGGGAACTTAGAGCGGTAGTATGTACAGAATGACTCCTGAATGAGACGTGGCAATGCAGAGAGGACTGGTCAAGCTCCTTTCTGCAAACCGTCCTGAGCCCATACAGGTGTATGGGCTAAATAACCGATAAACATGCAGTGCCATGAATCTCACTGTGAAATGCAAAGCAATAGAACGTTTAGAAGAATGTATTGGAGAATATAGAGTTAGGAATATGGAGAGATTTCATAAATAAGATACAAAAAGTACTGACCATAAAGGAAAAGATTGATAAGTTCGACTATGCTTGATCGACTTCTGTTCACTATAAAGATGGGACAAACAGATTGGGAAAAGTATTTAGAACACCTACAACAGACAAAGGACTCATACTCAGAATACAAAGAGCTGTCATGGGAACGTAAATTGGTACAACCATGTTAGGAAAAAGTCTGGTGGTATCTAGTGAAGCTGAAGATAAGATATCCTGTGATCCCTCAGTTTCACTCCCAGATTATACCTTGAAGCAGCAGTTCCTCAAACCTTTTGATCTCACTTTATACTTTTACAAATTATGGAGGACTTCAAAGAACTTTTGTTTATATGGATTTTATCTATTGATATCATCTGCTACATGAGAAAAGAGAGAAATTTTTAAAGTATTTGTTTATTCACTGGAAAGCCCATTATGTGTTAACATAAGATTCAAATGAAAAATAACTAAATTTCACCAAAACAAAAAAAATTAGTGAGAAGAGTGGCATCGTTTTACAGTTCTGCAAATCTATTTAATGTCTAGCTTAACAGAAGACAGCTGGATTCTCTGTCTGCACTTTTGCACTCATCTGTTGTGGTATGTTGTTTTGGTGGAAGTATATGAAGAAAACGTGGCCTTGCACAGATATGTACTTGGAAAAAGGAGGAGTATTTTTAATAACCTTTTCAAACAGTTGTAGATATTCTTCTTTGATATCCAACTAACACTACAAATGGTAGTTTCTTAAAGGTTGGTGGCAGTGGGAAACCTGAAACCATAGCCATAAACTGGTGATTATTTATTAATAAAAGAGCTTGTTTATCTTGCATGTTGCATGGATTTTTACTCATGCGTGATTTTGTAACACCAAACAGGGATTATTTGGAAAATATTGGTTTACTGAATTACGTGAATCTTTTCATGTTGACAGGTTTCATTATACAACATTAAGATGTCACATTCTTTAACTTCATTACTGATCTCATCAGGAAAGTGTTTTAAGTATGGGGAAGCTGTCAAGCACGTAGTGACAGATACAAGTTTTCCAAAATTCTAATTTTCACTTGAAAGCCCGGATTTTATCACTGGCACCAAAACTGTCAGTTGTTTTTCTGAAGTGATAGGCTTACTTGTCTGCCAGATACTCAAGTCTGAATAACTATAGTTTGTCTGACTGTCATTCCTTCAGTAAAAATGGTGTCCCATGAAAAAAGCAGCCGCTGTCAGCACAAAGGCAAACAATTGCCCAAGTGCCTTTCTCCAGGCGACCTTCGAACCTTGGTAGGCAGCAGACGTGCTTTACGTGGACTCACCCGTTTTGTCACAGAATATTAAAAGCATGTTCTCAAGGGTAGAGATTGAATAAAATTAGTATTTTTACTGCTCCCCCGGGGACATTTTAATGCGAACCTGGCATGTTTTCTTTAGTGCGCGGAGGTGAGGAATACAGTGATTGCTTGTACAGCTTGGTACTGCTGCCTTTGCTCATGTCATCTTGAACCCATCCCAGTTTTCCATTTTTTTCAGTAGTGAAGGGGGTCTGGGATCCCCAGGGGTCCTGGGATCCCTCTACACTCCAGGAGTTCTTTGGACCATGCTAGAGAACTGCTGCCCTAGAGAAGGCTTGGGCTCTTGTGCACCAGGATACGCCAGGAGACATGCGTGTTAGTAGGAGTGGGGGAACGTATGTGATGGAGGAGGGGTACCCGGTGGGGAGGGTGCCTCTGGCATGCTGATGATGTTCTGTTTCTTGACCTGGGCGGGGATGTTGCTGTATAATATGCCCGTCTGTCCGTTTATATGTATGCACTGTTATCCGTGTTAGTTACCGAAAGTTCAGTTCTCTGACTTCTGCTGGTACTGCTAGTCTCTATTTAGCAAGATAGGGCGTTGAGATGGGAGGAACCACCCTGCAGTGTTCCTCTCTTTGTAGTGGATGCGGAATGTATTTGTCCAACCTTTTCTGCTTTTGGGGCCGTGGTTCCTTTGGTTCTATCACAGTTGAGGTAGGGATTCAAATACTTCAAGTGTGTTTTCCTCCTCATAGTTACTGACGTGGCCAAGGCAGTAAAAATTTTGACAAGGGAACTTTTTAAATTCAAAACTTTATATAGTGCTTAGTTATTTGAGACTTAGGAACCTTTCTGTAGGAGCTGTTCCTATATCTTTATTTTCTGGAAGGGGAACAAAGTGAAAAGTGACTTGAGTAAGGACTTGAGTAAGTGGAGACTAAAACCATTTCTAACTCCTTCTGCTGTTATTAAATCATAAAGCTCTGGTGATTGTAAATGAAATAAGAAATAGTAATGAGCTTTCGGCATTACTGGATTATCTTACTTATGGTCGTGCTATTATTAGTGGTCAAATTTCACCTCCGTGACACGGAACTCAGCCCACCGAGGTACTAAGACTTGTATTTCGTAGGTAAGAACACTGAGGCACAGAAAAGATCAGTAACTACCTCTGTAGCAAAGCCAGGACTAGTCTAGGTTTCATGACTCCTAGAATTTGCTTCTCCCACGAAGCTAGTCGAATTGCAAGGAATTCAAGAGGGGCATCAAACCGCGGACTCTTTTATGTTTGCGTCTTGGCCCCCTGCTGCAAGCCGAGCTCAGGCTCTCCCGCTCTGGACCAGCAACACTGGTCAGTGTTCTGCATGTACATCAGCACCGTCTGCTGTGCTGCCTTCTGTTCTGAGACTTGGAATGAGAACATTTAGAAAACCACAAAGACCGAAATCATTTCCGTTTTGTCTGTTAGAAACGGAGTCCGTTAAGGTGTGCGCTCTCGGCTGCTAAGCATGGCCTTCAGCCTGAATCCCCGCGCCCCGAGCAAGAGGAGTGTTTCCTGTCCGGGTTTTAGCTGTCAGGGTGACTGCGGAGCGGCAGAGCGGGCCGCAGAGAAAACCGGTGAACTTTCACATGCGCCTGATCTTCCAGCAGGACTGGCCTCTTGTTCCTTGGCAGAGGCTCACACACGGTTTGTGTGTGCAAGAGTGTGTGCACTGAGAGAACAGAATCATCCCAGCTTGCTTGCCACAGATGAGGCAAAGAGTGCTGGGCTCTGGGGGATATGTGCAATGGCGTGCCCGCAGAAGGAGCTCTGATTTAAATGGACATGTGAAGTCTTCACAAAAGTGGCTAAGAATCTCCAGCAGCAAGAGTGAGGTAGTTAGAAAATAAATTAAGGCTCTTTTTATAGGTTGTCCAGGCTAATCTTTTTTTTTTTTTTTTTTTTTGAAGTAGTATTTACCTTTGTTAAGGGTTAGTGTCCCTGGATAAATAGAAACAGTTTTGGATATTATAGGCCTTGTTTTCACAACCAGGACCCACATTCAGTACATATTTTTCTCATTAACTCCTACCGGGGTATTATTTCTAAGATTTAGGTCTTAATTCAAGTCTTTCACAAGTGAGATATAACAGAAATCTAAGAAATGAATCTACTAATTGCATTTTTACTGATGCATTTCAAATAGGGCAGTCTAATTATAAGCAACCCTACACGCAAATGGCTGCTGCTTTGCCCCAGTTTTCCCCTTCTAACCAGGCCCAGATGCTGGCGCCACGGAAGGCATTGTCCGTGCTCATAGAATCTGAGGGTCGGAGTGGAGGAAGGAGGGAAAATTATGGAAACAGCGGCCAGGGGAGTGGACCCCAGGAACAGAGCCAGTCTGGTCAGCCGGCGGCAGTTTCCTGCTTCTTGCTTGCTACCAGAGTTGTTCTTCTTTATCCTCGCCAAGGGCCGCTGAACACAGTAACAAGTGTGGGGGAGCAAGAGTCTTCTTTAACATATAGCAAGGAGGGGAAGAGCATGAGTTTGGAGTCTGACACTTCAGACTTGAAACTGGGCGTTAATCACTTCCCAGCTGTGTAACCTTTGGACACGTTGCTTTCCTCACCTGCCAAGTCTGTTTTGTCCTCTGTGAATGGGGATAATTGTAACTGCCTCCCAAGGTTACTCTAGGATTAAATTAAGACTTGTGTACATACACCACTGTAGATGGGCCTATGCCTAGGATGTAGTAAGCTCTCAGTAGACAGTAGCTCTTCTTATATAGTGCAAAAAATTAAAAGGCTCATTAATGATCCCTACAGGATAAATTATCTTTATGACAGTGCTTTATTGCAAATATCTAATTGAACTCTACTCCCTGGAGGAACGGACATTTCAAGAGGGGTAGGACAGGAGGGAGCTTTTAGCATAAAGATGCTAGGGAAAGGGGCAGGTCAAGGTGGGAAACGCGGGGGATTTAGGACATCAGAAGGTTCTGTGCAATGGGGAGAGGAAGATTAAGAAATGGGATTGAGTGGATTCCTCCCCCAGAAAAGGGGGAGAATTCTTCCTTTTCCTCCTCCCTGTTGAACCACGTTCAACAACACTTGTTGCCAGGACCCCACACTCAGGTTGGGACTGTTAATACTGTATCTGCCCTCCGGCTGCACATTCGGTCACAGAACTTACAGCATAGTGTCCGTGTTTGGGTCTTGTCCCGGTCCCTCAGATCTGAATTTCTTCAGCAGGGAGACCCGGCAGCAGCTCCGGGAACTGATGTGCAGCTCGGGTTTGGAAGCACTTGAGCTACGTGTGGGTTAAGTATACTTGTGAAGGTTAGCCTGGACACCTGCCCGTTTCAAGTTGTAAGCAAGTGGGCACTTCTTACTTACACACGCGTGTGTGTGTGCGTGCGCTCATGCACATGGTAATATGCACAGACAGCCTGAACGTCACCACACCTTAGTCCTTCGCTGAGTCTGCAGTCGGGAGGGGTGTAGAAGAGGTATTGTCACTGCTTTTAAGGTGGAGAAATAAGTTTATTTACAAAGAACTATAAAATTTCCAAGATACCATGGGAGCCATAATAGAGGCATAAATTAGGATGACAGCTCAGAAGAAGGACGAAGCATTCGTAAGTGCTAGCAAGGAAGGCTTTTTAGAGGAAGTGCAATTTCACTTGAATCTTAAAGGATGGGTCAGGTTTTGGATGGTGAGGATGAAGAGGGAAAGGCATTTCGAAGAGAGGGAATGTTATGAGCAAAGACGCAGAGACGGAAAAGCCCAAGGCACATATAGGAACAATACACGGACCAGCTAGGGGGAGAGTTGAGGTTTATGCCGAGGAATCTGGCAAGTTTATGCGGGTTTGAAGCAGAGGGTAATGTGGAGAGAGCACTCTTAAGGAAGGTGAATCTTCCTGGTGGTACTTAGGACAGACGACTGGAAGCAGATGCGTTTTCATGGACGCACGTCTTTTCTGAAGACAAGAGGCTGTGTAAAGGAGTGAAGAAACAGTGTGTATGGACAGTGGTGGTGGGGTGACATGGAGAGAATGGGAAATGGGAGGGAGGCGGCTGGATCAGGGGAAAGGAAATTCTTTTACTGGACCTGTGGTTGCCCGATGTCTGCAAGATCTGTGTTGGCCTATTTCAAACCACTGTTTGGGTTATTCCTCAAGATGCAAAGGTGCAGAGAAAAGCTGGAAAATTTTTTTGAAAACTACCTCTTTTTCCCCGAGACTTTTTCCCCTGAAATGGAGTGTAGAACATTGGAAAAATTGTTGAGGATAAGGTGTTCCTGTTGCAACCTGCTCATAACTGCTGATTCTCCCCCACCCCCAAATTATTTCCAAAAACCTGGCAGTAGAAAGACTTCTCTGGAAAGCCATCTGCAGCTCTCACTTCCCTGAATCTCATTCTCCCTTTGTCAGGCATTCTTTATCTAATGGCCCAGATAAAATGAACTCTGGGAGAATCTGAGTGCATTTCCACTTATGAGCACAGAGAAATACTTTATTTAGAAATAGGAAGGGTTTTATTGCAAGCCAACCCGTGTGGCTGCTGAGCTCTGCTATCCAAAAATTCAGGAAGGCGTGTGGGTGTGGGGGCACCTCTCCTGGATTTGCCTGGATTTGCCCTGGACTCAGAATCATAAGAAGGGATAGCGATTTATGTTATTTCCAGTTAATATAAATATTAAGAATGCTAAGGAAGGCTACTGTTACTGCTACCTTAGAAATGAGACTAATTAAGCAAAACCATCCATGAGAGAAGTTATCATCTGGGATTAGGGTGGGAGGTGGCCTTGCCTTAGGAAGTTTCTTCCACCTTAAAGAAATTTAAAAATGGGGGTGCCTGGGTGGCTCAGTCGCTAAGCGTCTGCCTTCGGCTCAGGGCGTGATCCTGGCGTTCCGGGCTCGAGCCTCACATCAGGCTCCTCCGCTGGGAGCCTGCTTCTTCCTCTCCCACTCCCCCTGCTTGTATTCCCTCTCTTGCTGGCTGTCTCTCTCTCTCTCAAATGAATAAATAAAATCTTAAAAAAAAAATTTAAAAATGGGTATAGTTTAAAGACAATAGAACAATATTTAAAGTTTTCATTTTAGGAAAGACACCTAATCAAAGCCATTGACCTACTGTTTTTACTTTTGACATTTGCTTTATTCCATGTATGTATGTTTATATATAGGGAAAAGTCAAATCCATGCAATTGGTGTGTTCTGCAATATGCATTTAAAATATAACAGTCATCTTCTTCTATCTCTATATCATTTTTATGAGAAATTTATTTAGTATTGTAAATGTTTTATTAAATTTATAAATCATAATTTATCAAGCGTTCTTTAATACTGGGTCATTAGATTGTTCCTTGTTTTTAGGTATTAGAGAAACACTGCGTTGTGTTTCCTCTACGTATGCTGTCTTGCTTTTATTCAGTTATTTCCCTCGAATAGATTCCCGGGAGCAGATTCATTTAGTCAAAGATGTAATATCTTTATGGTGCTTGACTCAGTTTCTTTCTGAAAATGTTCTGCATCTGCTCAATGCTCTATAAAACTATAAAACTTTCTTAATTTACTACAATTTTGATTTTAGGTTTTTCTAAGGATTTACTTATTTATTAGAGAGAGTATGCGAGTGAGGGGCAGAGGGAGAGAATCCTCAAGCAGACTCCCCACGGAGCGGCAGAGCCTGATTGTTTTTTAATCTCAAATTGACAACAGCCACTGTTTCCTTAAAATTAGGGTCTTGTAAATACATTTACAGCTGTAATGTATATTAAAAATAACTTTAGTTCATGAATTTATTATCTAAATAACCTATATCCTTTATTATCTAAAATAAATCCCACACATTATATTCTTTTCTTTAATATTTCCAGAAAGTTTAACTCCCTAGTTTTTTTTTAAATTATAAATCCCTTTAAAATCCTACTTTTTCCTTTCTTCCTAATATGCTAGGACACACCTACTGTGTCTCAGAGTCTCCTTTAGAAATGTCGGTGTTTGTGCATACACTTGTATATTTTTCTTCTGTTAATTTTAAAAAGGAAAAACCTCATTCTTATTTAAGCTATTATATATTGATCTGATATATTAAAATACATTTTTCTGCAGTTGCAAGTCCTTTCGTGTTTAGGTGGGTCTTTTTCCAAGGACTGACTTTCTGTGTGTCTGATACATAGCTATGTTAAGACTAAAATAAGCTCTGTGGCTGAGAATAGTCTCCTTGCCAGTTGGTTTCTGCCACACTTTTCTTTCCCCTCCAGTCCATCCTATTCATTACTCCCAGATTAATTTTCCTAAAACACTGCTTACTGAAAAACCTCACTGAGAAACCTTAATTGACTCCCCATTTCTAGATGAATTGAGTATAAACTTTTCACCTTAGCGTTTAAGACCTACGACAAAACATGCTTTTGCAGGCTCATGAAAACCACTGGCGAGGAGACTGGCATGCTGCCACGGCTCCCTACCCTAGAAACCTCTAGGGGTAGGACCCTCTGAAATCCCTCTCTTTTAAAGCTCCCCAGCTGAAGCACCGCTGGGCAGGGGTGACGAACTCTGGCACTGGAAGACGATAGAGACTTACATCCTGGCTCTGCCACTTACCAGCTTAATGATTTCTAGCATGGGTGCAGGGCTCTCTACATTTAGGCTTTCTTCTCTCTGTAAAATGGGGTCCCATAGTATCTTGTGAGAATGATTACAGTTCTGCATACAATAATTGGTACAGGGTAAGAACTAAACAAATATTGACTCCTTCTGTTTCCTAGTAATAGTAGTAGTAATAGAAGTCATAAGCTTGCATTCTGGCAGATGTGGGCTCATATCATAACTCAGTTCTTCTTTCCAGATCTTAATCTGAGTAACTGAATTCTCTGACCCTTGGTCTCCTCACCTACAAACAGGGCTAATAATGCCTCCCTTTTTTAATAGAAGATACAAGATATAAAATATTAACACATTGCTACATTAGGGGCAGAACAGTGCCAGGCGCTGTTCTAAGCTCTTCTGTTTTAACTACCCTTCCCATGAATCCTGTGAGGTGATACCATTACTATTATTATTCTACAGATGAAGAAACTAAGACACAGAGAAGTTAAGTGACTTGCTTAGGGTCACACAGCTAGGAAACCATGGATTTAGACTCGGTCCTCTCACTCCAGATCCCGTTCTCACCCACTCTGCAGTGTTCCTTCTCATTGTTGTATTGCATTATTATTGACTGACTTTATTTCCCCCACCACCACCTCTGTCAACACTAGCTCCCTTAGGGAGGTGAGTAATTTTTCTTTATATCCCCTGCAGCCCCTTGCAAGTACCTCATCTGTAGAAGACACTTAACCAGTGTGCGTTCAACTGAGCATGACAAATGTACCCATTTTTCACATCTGATCGCAAGTAAACTACTTTTGGCTTTCGGCAGCTGTCTTCTGGCAGACTGTCTTCCAGCTTCAAATCAGACGACTCTAATTTGTGCACTTAGCTGCTTTCCCTGCCTCTTCCTTCTGAGCTTTGAAAGTCTGTGTCCCGAGGAAGGGAGAACGGGAGTCCGGGTCATAGGATTGGGTAGGGACTCTCCAGAAGGATCAGGCACCTGGAAGGCAGCCTGGTTGGGGGTGCTGGAAGGTAAGAGTCCAGCCTAGGAAACAGCTGTCTCAGGGTAAGGCAGGGTTAGCTGCCACCCATTTTGCCCTTGCCCCGTGACTGTGCCAAGAAGAAGCTGCCTCCCGCGGTTAACCCTGTACACCTCATGGGGTGCAGAGAGATGTTGCAGTCATTTCCCAAAAGTATGACCCTGTTTTGACTTGCTGTTTTAAAGGGGTCGGTTTGGAGGTGATTATCTTCTCTGACCTCTTTCCCAATCTACAGCATAATGAGAGTATCAGTTACATTCTCTTTTTCATGCTGCTACACTTACTTTATGGATTTTGCACTTATTCCGTAAAAGACCCTTTTATTTTAGCTTTCTCCAAAGGAGAAATGTAGGTATACATCTTCCTTTATTACTTATATTCTGAAAATCTAGAGATTTAATCAGAATTCCTATCTTTCTGAATAATCTGAAATTCTGTATTACAGTTGTGATTATTTTTCTTTGATATTAACATTTTATCTGGATCTTTGATTTCTGTTTTTTAATAACACCTGCTATTGTATTTTTAAATTACAAAATCAACATGTATTCATTGTAGAAAACTATGTAAAAATGCAGAAAAGAATAAGTTAAAAAATAAAAACTATGCCGCATTGTGGTATTTAGTGATACTTACTTTTAACAATTTGACAAGTGCTCTTCTGCTGTTTTTTCAATGAATACACACACATGATATGAACATACACATATAGTGTACATACACACACATACACACACACACGAGAACCTTTGTTTCATAAAATTGCCATTTGGCTGTACATACTAGATCTTAGTTTTCTTTCATTGTGATTTATAAATATCATCCATTGCGTTGTTTGAAAAAACAGTGGAAATGAATGAAAAGGGGACTTTGTGTACATTGCTGACAATCGGCATCAGGCATTTATTACTAACGCGTTTCTTAGGACCTGGGCAGCCTTTTGTCTGAGCTCCATTTGAACGTCTGTCTCAGTGGTAAGAGTGACTCAAAGAAAACAAGCTTGACAGGGAATTTCAAGGTGGTTCCCGTACGGATCTGAGGCGCTGGCCTTCCCCCTGCCATTTGAGTCCTGGTAGGAAAACAAAGCTGCCTTTGGACGGTGCACTACTGTATGTGGTACTTGATTCTATATGTGCTGGCTTTCCACATACCTCGCCAAATTGGTTTCCTGACCATGACCTTGTAGTTCAGCATTTCCCTTTCCCTCTACCCGTTTCCTGCCTTTACTTTTGATGATCAGGGTTTTTTTTTTTTTTTTTTTTCACATTTGTTCAGCCCTCACCTCTTCTCTGTTCCAGCTTTGTATACTTTTAGGACATTTCCAGTTGGCTAAGTATAACACTATCACTCTAAACCCTAACCTGTCTTATATGGACCTCATTATCTTGCATATAACCCTGCTTCACTACCTGTCTTTTTCTTTTCCTGTGGAACTCATCACTCTTTTCACTCTTCTGGAATAACTATTAGTGTTAGTAACTACCATTAGAGCTAGTAAGAAAAACCAGTAAGGTAGCCAGATGC
>NW_024426774.1:55254211-55333829 GCF_017311325.1 Ursus maritimus
ATAAAAAAAAAAAAAAAAAAAATGCAGAATTCAATAGCTTCCCGATACATCATCAGTGATCACTTTGAAAATGTAATGAAATAAAGCCCCAATCACCATAGCAATTAGAACTATGTAATACCCAGGAAAAAAATTTAATGATAATTCGTAAGACATATAACAAAATTCTGCTGAAGAACTGAATATATAGAGAAACATATTCCTGGATGAGAAGATGCCAATCCTCCCCAAAGTGATCTATAGATTCAATGCAATTATAACCAAAAGTCCTAATGGAATTTTTAATAGAATTTCATAAGCTGATTCTATTGTTTCTCAAAATTTGAATAAAAAAGAATGAAAGGAATAATCCTACCAGGTATAGTTCTACCTTAAGTCTAACATAATTAATACATTAAAAAAAAATTATGCCATTGGCATAAGAAGAAATCAACAGATCGATGGAACTCAGTAGAATCCAGAAAAAAAAAAAAGACAGAACCAAATTTAAGATATGATAAATACAGCTTTTGTAATCAGAGGAAAGAGAATGTGCTGTTCAATAAATTAGAGAGAGAGAACAAAGAGAATGTTGCAGAACCCCTGAAGTGAGAGAGTGTGTGTGGTGCATCTCTTGGAGCAAGACATTCCCATGACTGGAGAGGAGGAGTGGGGGCAGTAGAGAGCCGACGTTAAGGAGGGGAGCAGGGGTCCTTATACAGCCTTATAAAGAGTGTGGGCCTTTTATTCAAGTGCCTTATTCATCCCCAGATTAGTAAAAATATTCTCATATATTTTCTTCTGTGTTCTTTTATGATTTCTTTTATTACATTTAGATCTTTAATTTATCTGGAATTTATACCCATTCATTACATGAGGTAAGGATACAACTTTCATTTTTCCTAACTAAAATAGCCAATCATCCCAACTCCCATTAATTGAATCTTCTCCCACTGATTTTAAATGCTGCTTTAAATGTTATCACATACAAAATTATTTTTCTGGGTTTGTTTCTGAACTCTATTCCATCCCATAAACATGTTTGTCTATTCCCGTTCCTATATAAACTGCACCACCTTGAATAGTCTAAGCAGCAGAGTGACATGATGAGATTTGCACTGTAGAGAGATTACACTGGCCAGTTAGGATTCTGTTCCAGTAAAATTCAAAGCAGGGCAGTCTCAGCTGGAACTAAACTGGAGCAGTTGACGTGGAATGGGCAGAACTTGGTGCTTGCTGGAATGTTGTGCATTTAGAAAGAGGAAGGGATGAGAATGGTGCCCAGGTTTCTGGCTTAGGTAACAGATGGATGAGGATGATGCCTTTCTCTGAGAAAGAGGAAGAGCAGCAGATCTGAGGGGAGGCTTGAGAAGAGAATGAGTTTCATCTTGGACATGTTGAATTTGATATACCAAGAAGACAGAATTCTCAGAGAAGAAGTAGAGTTAGGCATTTGAGTATGTAAATCCAAATTTCATTAAAGATCTGGGTGAAGAAATACTTATGAGGCATCAGCAGATAACCCACAGTTGGTGTCTGGGAGTAGAGGAGGGTGTACAGGGAGAGGATGTGAGCAGGTGAGGAAGGCATCCTCAGAAATACTTGAGCCTCCAAAAGAGATTGAGACTGAGTGGCCAGAGAAGGGGGGAGAAATGATGGTGAAGTGTTTTGGAAGCCAGGGGAAGAGGACATTTAAAAAGAATAGAATATAGTACAGTAGTGTACAGTCCTGTAGAGAGACCAGGAAAACTAAGCTCTAGAAAGGTTTCCATGGACTTAGTAACAAAGAGGCCCTGCTGACCATGACAAGATCGGTTGGATGGAGTGGTGGTGTGGAAACTTGTAGTAAGTTGAGCAGTGAATGGGAAGGGGAAAAAGTGGATATAGGCACTTGTTGAGAATTTTGACTGCAAAGAGAAGAGAGATGGTGGTACCTAAGAGACAATGTGGAGTTCAACAGTCTTCTGAATTTCTTTTTTGAAAATATATTTAGATACTGATGGGAAGGATCCAGAAAGGAAATAATCGACAGGTCCTGGTCTCTATGGTGGCTGTAAACAAGAGCCCCAGAGGGGTTGGGATGCAGAGACAGAGTGTACATGTAGATGACTTGGTCAGGTTGTGGTCAAGCTAAGACACTGTGAAGGCTTCTGTTTTGTCTGTGAAGTAGGAGCAAGGTTTTCTGCTGTGAACAAGGAGAGATGTGGTAGAAGGAGGGGTTTGAGAAAAAAATGCAGAAAATTTGAAATAGCTACTGTGTAGAACGGAGAGAGGCAACTAGCACAGTATGATGCTTTAGATATGTGGAGTTTGAATTCAGAGGGACAACGTCTATGTGAGGTCAGGGTCTGGAGCCGAGGCTTGAGTTCAAGATTAGATACAAGATTTCAGATCATTACGGACCTTAAATTAAGGGTTTAAGGAAAATGAACAATTGGTGGAGTAAATGGATTGGAGAAAGAGACTCCAGACAAGGATATTGAAGAGGAACAATAGGAGAAATAGAAATACCCAGTGAGTAGAATATCATGGTGGCCAGTAGTTTCAAGTAGAAGGGGTGAGTCGATGAACAGAGTCAGTGTAGAGCTGTGGTTCTTTTTTTTTTTTTTTAAGATTTTATTTATTTATTTATTTATTTATTTATTTATTTATTTATTTATAGAGCATGAGTAGGGGGAGGGACAGAGGGAGAGGGAGAGGGAGAGAATCTCAAGCAGACTCCCTGATGAGTATAGAGCCCTACGCGAGCTCGATCTCATGACCCTGAGATCATGACTTGAGCCAAAATCCAGAGTCAGACGCTTAACCGACTGCGCCACCCAGGCGCCCCAAGCTGTGGTTCTTGACCCTGGCTGCACATTAGAATCACCTGGGGAGCTTTAAGCGAGGACCCAGCCCTCTGCCAACCGAAGACCAGTTAAATTGGAGTCTGCAGCGGGGGCCCTGGCATCAGCATTTGTTCTGTACTGTACTTCTGATTTGTAGCAGGGTTGAGAGAGGGAATGATGAAGACTGAGACGTGCTTGGACTTGGCAACCAAGTCATCAGTGGCTTTCGAAGAGTAGTTTCAGTAACGTGGTGAGACAAGACTCCAGTCTGTAGGAGGAGGGGCTGGCTGAGGACACAGAGTTGTGTGGCGAAAGTAAAGTAAATGGAGGGACCTGATGCTCCACGGCCCCCATCTTCTTATAAAGTAGGTGTTGTCAGCCACTAACTATAAGTGGGGTGCGGATGTATTTGAGACTTTGTGGACAGTGGGGAAAAAACTGCACAGATGCTGTGAGGGATTGTGAGAGACTGTAGAGCCGCAGTAATGGCCTAGACGAGCACGAATTGCATTCTGTAATTATCTGGCCTCTGTTACTCACTGTTATTGGAGTCGCGCAAATGGTGCGCATGCGTACGGTGGTGTTACGTCTAAGGCAGGAGATAAGTTTTGGAGATAGCATGTAAGGCAAAAATTGCTCTTGTAAATCCCCGAGGAAGGTGCACAGTGGGGACTGACATTCCATCTCCCCAGAGAGCCAGTTTTCCCTAGCAGCAGTGGAGTAATCACTGTTTGTTCTATTGAGCACGGGTAAAATAGTTGACTTGCATATAACTAATGTTATATGAAAAATGTCTCTAATACCAAGACCACACTCAGCTTAATTAAATACTCTCTCGAGTCATTAAGGAGGGGTACTTAAATACTGAAATGGATTAAAGGTACAAAATTCGTTTCCCTCTCCTGTCCTTCTGAGCATATAATGAGTAAAACAGGGGAAGTTGCCTTTACTACCTAAATTGTTATTTTCCAGTTTCCTTTTTTTTTTTTTAACTGAGTGCATATAGTTGAATTTGAGTAAATTAAATTCATGCTAATGCAGCTCACACTGTTTAAAATATTTTATTTGTTTATTTGAAGGAGGGAGGGAGAGAGAGAGAGAGCACGCGCACACATGAAGGAGAGGGGCAGAGGGAGAGGGAGAAGCAGACTCCTGGCTGAGCAGGGAGCCTGACAAGGGGCGGGGGCTTGATCCCAGGACCCTGAGATCATGACCTGAGCTGAAGGCAGACGCTTAACCAACTGAGCCACCCAGGCATCCCTCATACTACTGTGTTTTTTCTTGCTTACCCCAAAGTTATCTTTGAGAAAGTAGAATACAGTAGTTAAGATGTTTTACTACCAAAAAAAGGGAGCCATATTTATGACTTTTAAATAATCAAACCTGCTGCAAAGGGGTCTTCCTCAGATCTCAGAACAAAACAAATCACTAGTCATCACACCAAAGACCTCTTTACTAAGAGAAGTGGTTAAACATGTTGGGGTAAAGTAGGTTTCTAGTAATGTATGTTTTACAGATCGTCTCCACCAAAACCAACTGCACTATGTGTTGAAGCACTCTTGCAGATTAATTGATAAAATGATTTGGCCAGATTTTAGGTCTCATGATCTTTTGCAAAAATAGAGACCTTTATTTTAAAAGAGCATCCCTATTAAAAATAGGGTCAGTGAAATGAAGTCTAATGATGTGGTAATGAAATTAAGGGATGGCTCAAAATGGAATGATAAAGAAATAAAAAGAAACAAATTTTAGGGGCGCCTGGGTGGCTCAGTCAGTTAAGCGTCTGCCTTCAGCTCGGATCCTGATTTCTGGGTCCTGGGATCAAGCCCTGTGTCAGGCTCCTGGCTCAGCAGAGAGTCTGTTTCTCCCTCTCCTTCTGCTCCTCTCCCTGGCTTGTGCTTTCTGGCACTCTCTCACTCTCTCACAAATGGATAAATAAAATCTTAAAACAACAAAAAAAGAAACAACCTTCATTTTAATAGAATGAAGGGAGGAAAAAGGTACATCTAAGATTAGAGCATTTCTTAGGACTAGGCTTTTCATATAGCTGAATTTGGTGATGGTCCCTTTCAAATCTGTAGTAATTACTGTTGTAAACTCCTCATTACCAGTTCTTTGAAGTATGTGTGTCATGTTTGCAAAGATTTTTTTTTTCCAGTATAAAACCTGCAACTGATAAACATATTCACTTTTACAAATTGTCTATTTGAAAAAAAAGTTACCACATTTTGGCTCAGAAATTTAATTAGATTAAGCCTCTGAACTCTTTGAAACAATTGTACTGTGTAACCTTATGAATAACATTTAGTTAACGCAGAGTTTTAAAGCACCTCAAAGAATTAATTATTCACCTCTTTTTAAAAAAGTCGGAACTATAATGAATTGAATTATAAATGCCTTGAAACTTAAATTTAGCTTGGTTAGTTCCATGGCTATCCCACAGCATTTGGAGTACTGGCACATCCTTTATGCCCAGTAATCATATAATAGCTAATACATTTATTGAGCATTCTCTGTGTAAGGAACTGTTCTAAGTGCTGTTAGTATTCACTCACTTAATCATTAAAGCTCGGAAGCAGGTCTTATTTTTGCTCAAGATTTCATAGCTAGTGTATGGCAGAGCCAAGACTTGTACTCATACCGTCTGCCCCCAAGGTCTTAACCATTATGCTACACTGCCTACACTTGAATATGTAAATTCTGAGATGGAGTTCGACGTGCTTGAATTCACCGTGTATCTTATTTTTTGAAGAAATGGAGAGAGTTCGGGGCGCTGGGGTGGCACAGTAGGTTAAGCGTCTGACTCTTGATTTCAGCCCAGGTCATGATCTCAGGGTTTTGAGATCAAGCCCCACGTTGGGCTCTGTGCTGGATGTGGAGCCTGCTTAAAATTCTGTCTCTCATCCTATCTCTCCCCCCTCCCCTTGGCCCCTACCCCCAGCACGCTCTCTTAAAAAAAAAAAAGAAAGAAAGAAAGGAAAGAAAAAAAGAAAGAAATGGAGAGAGTTTACAGTATTAACTTGGATGTATTGTACAAGCTATGATACCCTGCAGAGAGTTTTCTGTTTCAAAGGCAGAATTCTTGAGATTTTAAGTACTTCAGGATATTATAGGCCACTGAAACAAGACTTTCATATGTGCTGGTTGTGCTATTTCCTGTATTAGACTGACAGCTTGTATTATATTACCTCTTCCTGTATCAATCTCACTTTCTATATTACATGCCAAACAATGTACTTACTACTTTTTCTTTTTTTTTTGAATATTTATTTAGAGAGAGAGTATGCGTGCAAGTGGGGGAGAGGCAAAGGGGGAGGGAGAGAATTTCAAGTAGACTCTGCAGCGAGCCCAGAGCCCAACACAGGGCTTGATCCCACAACCCTGAGATCATGACCTGAGCCAAAGTCAAGAGTCTGACGCTTAACTGACCGGGCCACCCAGGAGACCCTACTTACTACTTTTTAAACTGATTATATGTTGGGGGATTTGGGGGTCAGTAGTGGGTGAATATGCTTTAGTTTGCAGCAAAATAAGAGACCTTCTAATGGTGTTGGATGAGAGAATTCTGTTGCATTCTGGATGTGTGTTCAGGTGTAGGGTTTCTGACTGGTCAGAACTGATTCAGTGACCATCGGAGCAACTGATGGCCTTGTTTTATTCCCTCATAGTTCCTCAGTGCACTTCCTTTTTGTGTGAATTTGGAAAAGCATCAGTTATAAGATAAAACAAGTTCTTTCCTCAGACGGCTTTACCTGGGTACCTTCTCTCGCATCCGTCTTTCCCTTGGACCTTACACCACTAGATGAAGGTGAGGTGGCGGGAGGATTTTACTCCCTGATAAGCCAGTTTGCTCAATTTCAGGCTTACATTGCCATAATGATTAAGAGTCTCTCATATCTTATCTGACTACATACTAAATTTAATTCCTTTGAAAATTGTACTAGTTCTCCATGTATATGCACGTGTGTCATTTTATTATTATTTTGTGTGTTTATAAAGATAATATATGTTTGTTCAAGAAATCCAAACCATAAAAGTATTAATCCCCATAATTCCTCCACTCAGAATCCATTGACATCATGTTGATGAATAAGCTTCTAGACCCTCCCCCAGGGGATATATAGAAATTAATAACTTTATTAAATAAAGTCATACACTGGAAGCCATTTTGCTTTCTGTTGTTTTCAGGCAAGGAATCCTTTCCATGTCAATATAGATTATCTTTTTAAATAGCAGCATTGTATTCCAATGTGAATGGATGTATAATAATCTCCTCGCTAAATTACCATTATTGCCAGACATTTGTATTGTTTTTCATTTGTTCTCCTGGAAGCAATGTACTGCTGGGAATATCACTTACACTTACATCTTTGCACACTTTTCCATTTTTCTCAGTAAGATAAATTTGTTATAGGTTTGCTGAGTCTAGTAGAACGTACATTAAAACATTTTATAATATTGCCGATTTGTTTTCCACTGTCTGTACAGTTGTGTGCTCCTACTAACAGTACATGAGAAGATCTGTCTCATTATATCCAGTTGCTTATTTCCTAAACTGATTCATTCGTATAATAAATATCTGAGTGCCTACTATGTGCCAGGGTATGCTAGGGTCTCAATAATAAATGACACAGAAGTGGTTTTGCCTTCCTAGGATTGTTGTTTTGGGAGACTAGTATCTTTCTGTTTTGCTTTTTTACCTTAATTGCTTTTCTTCTCATTAATTTGAAAATTTTAAACTGTATATATTGACTAGTATTCTTTTGTGAATTGCACATTCACATACTTATTTTTCTGTAATTTATTTTTTCTTACTTTATTACTATTTTTAGATTGTTATGTAGTCAGCTATCTTTTTTTGGCAGGTCTTCTCCAGCCTAAGATCATAAAATTGTTCGCCCATTGGACTAGCTAGGGTTCTTGGTTGCAAAAACAGAAACTAACTTTGTTCTTCTACCTAATCTATAAATGGTACCAGGTGCTCTCCTGAATCAGCATGAATTGCCTGGAAGGCTAGAAACAAAGGGTCCAGAGAAGCTGGGTGGTCTGTAGCCGAGTAAGGCCACATGACGGGGGTAGGCTTCTAACACCAACCTTCCCATTCTCAACCTGCTGCTGCAGTTCAATAGCATCAGGAATATGTAATCTTTTCTTACTTTTCTTCACTGTTTTCTCCTGTGGTGTCTTCATTCTTAGGTATATTGTTCCCATGGGGTAGTGGCAACAGCCAAAGGCGATGGTCTTACCTTTTTGGAATCCTTCGCAGAAAGAGAGCACTTCCTTCCCAATCGTTTGTGCAGAGGTCTTGGCATTGGATCTCACTGGTCTGTCTTGGGACATATACGCATCTGTGAACCGATCACTGTGGCGAGGGAGATGGAATGCTTTGATTGGCCAGGCCTAGATCATGTGCCTATCCCTGGTACTGAGAGTAGAATCAACTGGGCTGGGGAAAAGAGAGGGGTGGCTCTCAAAGAAAAGTGGGGTGCTGTTATGGAAGAATAGGGATAGATGCAACAAAAGCAACAGATGTCCTCTGTAATAATGGTACTTGACATTTTAAATAATACTGGAGTCTGCATTCTTTCAGTAGAGCAGAATGCCACTTTGTAATTTATTGTTTCAAAAAATTAAAATGTCTTTTTATTAAATAAGTTCTGTTTCCTTGTACATCAGTCACTAGGTAGAAGAAATATTAAAATCCCAGTAAGGAAAGTAAGTTTCATCCTTCATTTTGAATCAATTATATTGAATGAAAGACAGCTGTGTAGAGGAATAAAGAACTTTTTCTTTTTCATTGTATACATAAAACATAGGTTCTAAAAGATGCAAGATTCATACATGCTGGAGATGGACATTTCACTAAAAACCCATGTGTTGTTAAAATATGATAGCGTGCTATAAACATGTTTAGGAAAACCAAAATTATAAAACTGAACAGAAAAATACCTATATTCTCAGTTACACAGCACGAAAAGTCACTGTTGTGTGTTATAAAGTATTTCTGTAGTTATTCAAAACTGTTTCCCCATTTGAGTCATTATGTGCTCAATGTATTTTCTACCATGAGCGCTGGTAACAGAAAAATATCCAGAAACAGTGAAGTGTAGTAAAACAAACATGAGTTTTGGAGTCAAACTTGAGTTTCAATCTGATCTTAAAAGATGTGACCATGAGCATGCATCCCCAACTGAAAAATGATGTCATATCTACCTCACAAGTTTAAGGACGGAATGACATTGTTTATATAGTAACTATTATTAATTATTACAAGTTGGAATTACTATTTGGGGAGAATAGCATTCCTTTGGAAAATCAGTTGTGTCAGTGTCTGCAGAGACAGCGTGTATTTGAAAGAAGCAGGATGCATTCCCAACGTACTGGGATTTCCTTTTGAAGTCTGCGGTTTGAGTATAGCTGTGGTGAGCCTTTGGGGTGAGAAGGCTGATTTACCAAGGATAGACTGTAATGTGCTGCCTTGGGTTATTCTCGTGTTTGAGGATCTGTGAGAAACTTACTGTACATTTTCAGGTATAGGGAAGAGCAGCAGTAGCCCAATGTGTAGTCCAGCACCCTTGGAACTGAATGAATTCTCTGGGGAGTTAGCCTCATCTAGCCTAGCAGCATTTGAACTTGGGGCCACACTTCAATTTGAAAAACACTTTCACTTACTGATGTTCTTGTTGTTTTGGCACTCTGCAATTGAATGATTTATACAAAGGCTTTATCCTTTGGGCAAAGCATGTATTTGTTGTCTAACTACAGAGTTTAGCATCAAATAATTTTATGACAGACCACATTTGGCATGCCTAGTTATTCAGGGAATTTTCAAAGAACTGTAGTGGGACTTTTTAGTCACACATCCTCTCCGTTCTTAGTCATCCATTCCTTTTATGGTAGTCATTAGCAAATATCTTTCAACCTCTTCTGTAATGGTTAACAGTCAGTGTAAGCTTTCTGTAGCGTTGGCTGTTTTGAGCTCTGTGTACTTAATTATAAGAAAGTCAGCGTATACTTGTGAAAACATAAACTAAATGTTGGTATATTCTCCGCATGATTTCTTTTTACAGAACTACTGTCGTAAATACACATATTAAATGATTTCAAATCACTAATTAAAAGATTTTTTTCTCATGTATACTTTTTTGGGTATTATCTTTTCTGTCCTTTGGTTGTACTACTTATCTAATGTGCTTGATTACTTTCAGAATTAAGGAAAAACTGAACTGCAAGTCAGTATGATTAGAAGTTTTGTTTTAATGCATAGGATAGCAGACATTTTTACCTTTTACTTTTAACTCCTTGTTAAATGGCAATTGGAAGCACCTTTTACATTTAACTCCTTGACCCTAATGGTCTGGTCGAATTCCAGTGTTGCACAATTGCATTCTATCTTCCCAAATACCTTGTAAACCCAATTGTTTGGCTACCTTCTATTTACTTTTAAAAACTGCTTTGTTGACTGTGCCCTTGTTGTAAGGGTACAGCAGAAGCTGTATTTGTCACTTTTTCTAAAAATTTAATAATTTTAAGTCCAGTGCCTTCTAACCCTTCCAGTTTCCCCCCCAAACTCATAGACATATTTCTCCAAACATATTGGGTAGTGTTCTTTTTCATACATCCAGAAGACTTTGGACATGGGGGTTGAAAACAACACTAAAGGTAATAATTAATTAAGGTAAGAAAAAGAGATAATGGGTAAGACCTTGCATCTGGTCTCCAGTAAGGTATTACAAAGTATTCTTCTAAATGTCTTGTGGGCCCCTGACTCAGCATATACAGAGTTAAATTTGTTATCTCTCCCCAGACTCTAGTTTACCCTCCTAAATGCTCTATCTCCTGTTATGGCATCTCTCTCCACCCTTTTGTCATCTCAACTGGAAGCCCAGCTCTCTTCTTCACACCCCATATCCAGTCCTCTCAGCTCTTGAGTGGGGAAGAGGAGCAGTGGTGGCCCTGAGAAACTCCAGTCTCCAGTGGGCTCATCTAGCAACCAGTGGGTACATCCATTAACTGTATCAT
This sequence comes from Ursus maritimus, assembly GCF_017311325.1. Taxonomy (NCBI): domain Eukaryota; kingdom Metazoa; phylum Chordata; class Mammalia; order Carnivora; family Ursidae; genus Ursus; species Ursus maritimus. Next base: position 55,265,041 of record NW_024426774.1, read on the forward strand.
GCTGTACAAATCCCAGCAGTATAGTGGCTGTATGACCTTGGATGTGAACCTTCAAGTACTCAGTTTCCTTCTTTGTAAAATGGACATACAAGTCTCTAATTTGTGGAGTTGCTATGAAGATTAAATGGCAGATTAAACTATTTAGTGCACAGTAAATGTTATCTTACAATGATTATTTGAACTACTGAAATATTATTACATTGTTCCTTGTCGTGTGCCCTCTAATGAGTTTGAAACTCCTTTTTAAAAAGAGGGCTTTGTCTTACTCACTTTTGTCCAACATCTATGATAATGCTTGGCTTTAGTAGTAGTAGTAGTAGTAGTAGTAACAGCAGCAGCAGCAGCAGCAGCAGCAGCAGCAAGTTCTCTGTAGATCTTCCTGTGTGCCAGACACTATTCTAAGAACTTCGTTGACATTATCTCCCATATAGGTTTGTTGAGAGGGTCACATGCCCTCCTGACAACCCTGTGTGGGAGATACTGTTGTATCCATTTAACTGATGGAGAAACTGAGGAACAGAGAGGTTAAGTACTTTGTCCAAGGCTACAGATCTGTTAAGAGGAGGAAACAGAATTTGAACCCAGGCATCCTGGCTGTAGATTACATGCTCTTAACTACCATACTAGATTCCCTTATACTAGGTGCATGATAAATATCTGTTGGAACAGATAAATGAACGTGATTCAGATAGATAGGCACGTGAGACAGAGTGGTAGGAGATAGTCTTATTCAATGAGATGTGGATAAGAAGCAAAAAAATTATCAAGAGGTATGCTAAATGAATAAAAGAAAACATTGATAAACAGGGTAATAGGGAGTATAATCAGTATCAGTGACAATGGATGGTTGGCCCTTTGCAGATGCATAACTGCCCAATGGGCAGTGCAGGACTATGATCTCTGAGAGAGAGAAATGGAGTAAGCCCTGAGATCATCTCAGGTTTCTGCCTGGAGCACTGTTTGTCCACCTTGTAGCTGAGCTGAGGGGAGATAGATTAGAGTTCAGTGAGGCTGAAGAGACTACAATTTGTGAGGCCAGGTACCAGAGAGGGAGAACTATGCAGACATCTGCATAGGGGTCCCTGGAATCTGTTGCTGAATACTCAGCTATGCATGTCTGTGGTTAAAGTCCACAAACTGGGTGTGTTGGTGGTCCCAAGATCAGCGTCAGTTTGATGACTCTCTAGGAGGACTCGCAGGACTTGGCATATAGTCATACTCCTGGCTAAGATCTATTACAATGAAAAGATACAAAACAAAAGTCAATGGAGGGAAAAGGTGCATGGGGTGAAGTCTGGAAGAAACTAGGTGTGAGCTTCCAAGAGTATGCTTCCAGTGGAATCACACAAGACACAATTTCTCCAGAAATCATATGTGGCAACACATGTGGAATGTTGTCTACCAGAGAAGCTCATTAAAGGCTTAGTACCAAGGTTTTTATTAGGAGCTGGTCACGTAGGCATGTTCGACCTGACACATACCAAAATTCCAGGCTTTCACAAAGAAAGCAGATGTTCAGCATAAACCGTACTGTTTGTACAAACAGTTTAGGCCCAGTGAGCCACTCTTATCAGTATGTTGGGAACACTTCTGAAGTCCAAGTTCCCAGGAGGCCTTTCAAAAGATAGCAATCAGGCCTGCTATGTTAACTGTTTTCTGTACACCAGACAAAGAACTGGGAGAACCTGTAAGCTAATGATTCCCAGACTTTACCTATGGCATTATGCTGTTTGAGTTCTGAGTAGCCAGGGGGTCATTCAGTAGAGGTACCAGAAAGGTCACACTTTGGAAATAGGGCTGAACCACCCTAGAATAAAAGCTACCCTAGACCAATGGTTCTCACCCAGGGACAATTTTATCCCTCGGAAGACATTTGGCAATATCTAGAGACATTTTGTGTCATCACAACTGGGAGGTGCTACTGATATCTAATGAGTAGAGGCCAGGAATGCTGCTAACCAACCTGTAATCCGCAGAGCACGCCCCTTACAACCAAGAATTATATGGCTCAAGATATCAGTAGAACCAAGATTGAAAAACCCTGCTATCCTAACAGAACTTGAAACAAGCCTAGAAAGGATCAAGTTGATCTGCAAGTAACTTGAATGCTGGTCAAAACAAAATAACAGTTTTTGAAGGAAGACAATAAAATCCAGACACTAAAAATTGCAACATTTATAATGTCCAGCATCCAATAAAAAATTACTAGACATGTGAAGTAGAGAGTATGATTCATCACCAGGAGGAAACAAAAAATAGTATAAGGGGGACTAGAAATGACTAAAATAATGAATTAGCAGACAATTATTATCAGTATGACTGAGGACTTAAAACATAATCATAAAAAAGGACAGAAATGGAAAAGACTTAAAAACAGAAACTTCTAGAACTAAAAAATACAATGTCTGAAATGAAAAATTTACTGGATGAGATTCACAGCAGATTAGAAATTCAGAATAAAAGGGTCAGTGAACTGGAAGATATAGCAACAGAAACTATTCAATATGAAGCATGGAGTAAAATGACTGCCAAAAAAAAAAAAAGAAAGAAAAGAAAAGAAAAATGAACAGAGCCTCAGTGACCTGTGGGACATTATAAGTGGTTTGATATATATGTAATTGAAGTTCTAAGGATGGAGGGAGAAAAAAGTGAGACAAAATAAAGGACAAAAATAGCCAAATTTGCTGAAAACTAAACCTACAGACTCAAGATGCTAAATGAATCTGAAGCAGAACAAACACAAAACCACACCAAGGTACATCATAACCAAATTGATGAAAACCAATATGAAGATTAAAATCTTAAAAGAAGCCGGGGGAAAAAAAGACATTTAAAGAGAATTTTACAGATAGGGATTTTTTTTCTTTTTTTTGAAAAGTATCACAAACTACTCATAGGAAAGACTTTTCCCCATGTAACATTAAACAAAATAAAACAAAACAAAACAAAACTCTTGGACAATTGACTATTTAAAAGCAAACAAATAGATTGTATTGTGGATCTTATTATTTAATGTAGAAGAAAAATGAATGACATCAGTAGTACCATGAATGGTTCTTACAATATATGTGAAGTTGTATATTATTTGAAGGTATATTGTGTTAAGTTTATGAATATTGCAAATATAATAAAGAAGCGAAATGAAATAGTAAAATATGCTCAGCCCAAAATGAGGGAGGAAAAGAGGGAAAATGGAACAAAGAACAGATGAGATGCTAGATTTAGAGCCAGCCTAGTTTAATAATTACATTAAGTGTAATTGGTTGAAACAATACAATTAAAAGGAATCAGACTGGATTAAAAACAAGACTTAACTATATATGCTATCTGTAAGAAGGGCCCAACTATAATTGGCCATCTATAATTATATATTATTTATACACTTAAACTATAAAGACACAAATAGGTTAAAAGTAAAAGAATAGGGAAAAAATAAGCTGTACAAACACTAATCAAAAGAAAGCTGTAGTGGCTATATCATTATCGGACAAAGTAGACTTCATTCAGAGTAAGAAATACTGCTGGGGGGGCGCCTGGGTGGCACAGCGGTTAAGCGCCTGCCTTCGGCTCAGGGTGTGATCCTGGCGTTATGGGATCGAGCCCCACATTAGGCTCCTCCGCTATGAGCCTGCTTCTTCCTCTCCCACTCCCCCTGCTTGTGTTCCCTCTCTCGCTGGCTGTCTCTATCTCTGTCAAATAAATAAATAAAATCTTTAAAAAAAAAAATACTGCTGGGGGAGCGCCTGGGTGGCTCAGTCAGTTGAGCATCTGACTCTTGATTTCTGCTTAGGTCTCGATCTCAGCACAGTAGCATAATGCACATTCTTTTCAAGTGTACTAGAACATTCACCAAGATAGACCATATTTTTGGCTACAGAAAAAGTCTCAGTAAATTTTTAAAGATTGAAATCATGGAGAATATGTCCTCTGACCACAGTGGAATCAAACTAGAAATCGACAATGGAAATGTATGTGGGAAATTTACCAAATATTTGGAAATTAAACTTTACACTTTAAAAATAACACAGGGTTTAAAGAAATCATAAGGGAAATTAGAAAATATTTTGAACTGGAAGAAAATGAAATTACAATGTATTAAAATTTGTAAGATTGCTGTTAAAGCAGTCCTGAGGGAAATGTATAATATTAAATGCTGATACTAGAGAAGAAAAAAGATCCAAAATCAATGACTTAAGTTTCTACCTGGATAATCCAGAAAAAGAAGAGTAAATTAAACCTAAAGTAAGTAGAAAGAAGAAAATAAGAAAGAGAGATCAATAAAAAAAATAGAAAAAAAGAGCAAAAGAATATTTTAAAAACTATGAAACAAAAATTCGTTCTTTGCAAAGAATAATAAAATTGATTAAATGTATCATGAATCTGATTCCTGTTTGCATCCTTAAAATACAAACCAGTACAATTTTAAAATGAAATTTTGAAAACTTAAAAGTTGACTGCTTAATTGTCTTTTATTTAAAATACATGGCCTTGGGGTGCCTGGGTGGCTCAGTCGTTAAGTGTCTGCCTTCGGCTCAGGGCGTGATCCTGGCGTTCTGGGATTGAGCCCCACATCAGGCTCCTCCGCTGGGAGCCTGCTTCTTCCTCTCCCACTCCCCCTGCTTGTGTTCCCTCTCTCGCTGGCTGTCTCTCTCTCTGTCAAATAAATAAATAAAATCTTAAAAAAAAAAAACTGTAAAAAAAAAAAATAATAATAAAATAAAATACATGGCCTTATTTTGAAATCTAGTTATTGAGCTATAATAACATTTAAAGAAGTCTTAGATACAAGTTATGATCAATTTATTTCAGAAAGATTCCTTAGAAAGATAATTAGTTATACTTATGGAGAAACAGTGTTTGTAAAAAAACAAGACAATAACACCAAAAAAACAAACAAACACCCTTCACAATTTCTAAGTTCTGAATTTTGTCTTCAGTTTTGAACAAAAAATGTATATAAAAGAGTCAATAAAAAGTTTGAGATCAAGAGCAATAATATAAGTTCCAGGAAAATCTAGTTAAAGATGTTGAAAAACACATATTGAGCTTTCAGAGATTTCATTTGCAAGAAACACGTTTTCACAGTATACATTTACTACAAGGTGTTATTCGGTACCATAGATTATAAACAAATACCTGCCAAAAGAAATAAAACTGTACAGAGACCAAATCATTAATGTGCCACATGATGATCTACAATTTTAACAGTCGATCTCTTCAGTTATCAGATCCATTGGTAAATAATGTGTCATGATTTGTAGGCGTTACTCAGTGACAGAATTTTGCTGAAGCAAAAGATGAAGTGAGGTAAAAATGCGTAAGGAATCATGTTGTCCTTAATGAAAATGATCTTAAATATTCAATTTTATCTGAATTGTAGGGTAATAAGCTACTTACTTGTAGTGTTCAGCAAATAGTGAATACAAGCCCAAGGGAAAAATACAATCAGGGAAAACTCAATCACTAGGATATTTGGTAAATTTATATCCTTTCTTGATGATTCATTTTCTGATTATTCCGTTCATGGATTACACAGGTTTTCTGTTTCTGTTAGAATCAAATTACATAATCCAGCCCCTCATTCAGTTTCCTTTTGCTCTTCATCTTTTGAAACACCTCACTGATTATGAACCTCCCAGATACAGGAAGAAGTACTTAAAACCAAACCAGTCAGTTCTGCTACATTCTAATAGTGTTTTTTAAAAGGTTTCTTCATGTAGGGGGTGGGGGTGGAGAAAGGAAGGATGCACAATGATAAAGCAACGAAAATTAGGATTTCAGGAATATAGGTAGAATTCAATTTCAAATTCTAATTTTTAACTCCCTTTATCCATCTCATGGTTTCTGTAATATGCTTGTCCACCTGCCTCTCCGGAATAGTTTCTTTCTGGTTTTGCTAATCATCCTTCTGAAGTATGAATCTTCACCCCAGGCAAAAGATGCAGAGGTAGTCGACTGCGAGGGCAGACTCAAGGAAGACTTGATTGGGATTCCTTTTCTGGGGGAATGGTGATGGTTTGATTAGATAGGGTGCAATGCTCACAGTCAGAAGATTTTTGACTGGCCCAGAGAAAAGGCGGTTTGAAGGACAGGAGTGTCATTCTTCCTGTTGTGTAGATTCAGCTACCAGGAATTCCTTAAGTGCTGTGGATCCCAGGGATTAAGTGTGACAGAGTAGTAGTTACATCCCTTATTGTTGGGAATTGTTTGCACTCTTGTTTCCTATATGAATATCTTCCTTCCACATTTTCTTGAGTTTGCTGTATTTGACAGCTGTGCATCAGTGATATTTTTATAGTTCAAAATAAATAGAACGTGCTATAGCTGTCACTTTGTATTTTCTGTAATTTTCTTTTTTACTCTCTAGTAGGAGGGTTTGTTTTTCTTTGTCTGCAGCTGTATTTAAAAAATAATGGGAAATAAACACCAAGCAAACTTGAATTCTAAGATATGTTGTTGCAGAGGATGAAGTCTAAAGCCTTCGTAAATTACCAGGGAGATAGAAAATGGATGTAACCATTGCGCCTGGTTTGCTTTTCTTCCTGGTTTGTTTTAAGTGTTTCCCTATTCTGAGTTCAAGTTCTTTACTATGCTTTCCCTCTTTCTTAATATTCCTGAGTGTCTCCTCTCAGGGAGGCGGTTCTTGTTTATTTCTTCTCAGAACTTCTCCCTTACACTAAAAAAAGAAGAAGAAAAGAAAAAGAAAAGAAAGGACGTAACTTTCTTAGAACCTAGTTTTTCTTACCAAGTTTATTTGGCAGATAGTATTTTTTAAAAATGAGTATTGTGAAATCTGTAAATTTTCCACTGAAAGGCTTTCTATCATAGTGGGCACTCATTAATTATGTGTTGAATTAAATTAAATGAATTCTTATGCTTACATTTAGTGAGGAATTGAGAAATACCAGATCATAGGAGTCCCCCCCCCCCCAAAGGATCAATTAATCCCAGGAGACTAAAGACAAAGATCACGCATTCCAACGGTTTTGTAATTCTGCACAGTGTGTCAAAAGGGAACCCTTGGTTATTGGGTCACATTGCATAAGAAGAGGCCTGTGAACTCTGTTCCTTCAGCCAAGTTATTTACTACCTGGACTAAACCACGAACTGTGCTGGTGTTGGGATATGGTGATAAGGTGAAGAAGGTGCCACTTACCCTCCAGGTTCCCTGAGAAAGCAGTCCCTTAGCTAGAGGCAGCCATTTCTTGTCTGTTTTTTCTTCTCTCTTCTCTTTTGTTTCTCAAACCAGTTCTAGGAGCTTTCTTTGTTATATTCTGTGACACCATTACTTTGGGGCTCATATCACGGTGTACTGGAATTACTTCTATGTCCCTCTTCCCAGACTGCAAGGGACTGTCTTTTGATTTGTTGCCCCAGTACCTAGCAGCGTGATAGAACGTGGTTGGTGTTGATGTTTGTTCCCCGAATAAGTCAAATTAGAATAATGCTTCACAGTCTTTTTCCTGCTGGGACATATAGAAAATACTGAGGAGGGTGAGCCGTGCCTCTGCACTGGCCAAAGAGTTTCCATTGCTTTGGGCCCTCTATAGCTGCCCTGCAGACGGAGGGATCCGCATCTCAGTGTACCTGCCTCCCATTTGGGACATTTTGCACACTGTACAGAAGCTCTGCACTCGGGGCGCCTGGGTGGCACAGCGGTTGGGGCGTCTGCCTTCGGCTCAGGGCGTGATCCCGGCGTTACAGGATCGAGCCCCACGTCAGGCTCCTCCACTATGAGCCTGCTTCTTCCTCTCCCACTCCCCCTGCTTGTGTTCCCTCTCTCGCTGGCTGTCTCTATCTCTGTCAAATAAATAAATAAAATCTTTAAAAAAAAAAAAAAAAAAAAAAAGAAGCTCTGCACTGGAGAGTACCATGTGCTTTGGGAGGCCTTTGGATCTGCAGCTAGAGGGAAGGGGAAAGAGCGGTGGCCAGGAGCAACCATAGGACTATAGGGATGGAGGACAGTGTCATTAAACTAAAGACTGAATAGGAACCTAGGAATTTTAGCCAGTTGTCTGAAGAATAAACTTTGAAAAAATTCCTGCGGTTTAGCTTTGGGAGATGGGACTTTAGCCTTTGGAAAGGGTGGTAGTTTCTGTCGAAGTCCCTTCTTTCTACTTTCTTTCCATCTTGTCCTCCCAACACACCAGGTGCAATAAGCGGTTGGTTGTATGACCATGACTACACTAAAAACCATTGAATTAGATGCTTTGTATGGATGGGTCGTGTGGTATGTGAATTTTGTCTCAATAAAGCTGTTCAAAAAACATCTGCTATATTTGAGTTTTTTAAAAAAGTGAATCTGGAGGGAAAACGTTGGTTGCTTTCTGTACAAGAGTCTACTTAGGGGGTTGGGATTACCAAGACATAAATATTTAAATTACTAATAAACATTTCCAAATCTGAACATACTGAAATTTACTTATTATTATTGGTACCTCGTGGATTTTATAACATTTTATAAATGTAACAATTGGAGTTTGAGCCTAAATTACATTATAATCAAGATACTATTTTATTTTGGTGGAAAAGAATAAGAAATCTTTATGACTATGTAATATAGATTACTTGATTACTTTGATGTGAAAGCATTAGTCCTAAAATATTTAGTAGAATTAATTATTGGGTCACCTTCAAAGTCTGATTTGCTAGTGTCCAAATTGTATAACTGTAAATGAAGTTATTTTCATACTCTAGTTGATGTATTACTTTCTTTTTCACATAAGCACTATCTGCAAATTTCTAATATGTATAAAAAGCAGCAAAACCGTGAAATGAAATTTATGTATGACTTTTTGAAATTACAATCTCTTATCATTGATATTTATATTTTGGAACAGCTGTATTAGTTATCTATTGCTGTATAACAAATTACCCCAAAACTTACCTTCAGACAATAAGCATTTATCATTTTAGTTTCTGTGAATAAAGACTCTGGGTGCAGCCTGGTTGAGTGCCTCTGCCTCGGGGTCTCTCAGTGCCAACCAGGGCTGTGGTCTCATGTGAAGGCTTGATTGAGGGAGGATCTACTTCTAAGTTCACTCACACGGTTGAGAACAGGATTTAGTTCCTCACAGGCAGTTGGAACGAAGGCCCCAGTCCCTGTTGGAAGGAATTTCTTGATTTGTGGGCCTCCGCCTAGAGCAGATCACAATGTGGCATCTGGCTTCCATCAGAGCAGTTGAGCAAGAAAGGGTGAATAAGATGGAGGCCACAATCATTTTATAAATCTAATCTTGAAAGCGACATCTCCCTTCGCATTTGCTGCACCTGTCTGTTAGAAGTGCGTCACCGGGTTAGCCTATACTCAAGAGAAGGGAATTTTCACAAGGACCTGAATATCAGGAGGCAGGAGTCAATGGGGACCAGGTAAGAGGCTGCCTACTAAAACATTCCTCTCAGAAAGGTCTACATAATATGTATTTTAACTTAGAATTCATTTTTTATCAAGAATGTTATGGCATTTCTTGAAAATATTACTGATACTCAAAGATGTCATAGATAAAGCCCCAGGGAACAGTACACTGGAACTGTTATCATATCACTTTTTATCTTTTTGCTCCACTACCCTGGAGCATTACCTTTGTCCAAGATGGTGCAACACCCACTAAAACAGCCACTGGAGGGAAAACAGACTGGGGGGAAAGATGGGCACAACACGTAAGTCACAGAAACTGTCATTTCGGCTCAAATCCCATTTGCCAAAACATAGTCACATGGCCACCTCTTTCCCCCTGCCCCCCACCACTACAAAAGAGGCTAGGGAATTTAGTCCTTGGTTGGGCAGTCATGGCCTCAACTAAAAATTACATTATTATTGAAGAAAGGGAGAATATATAATATATTGGGGGAAGCTAGAAGCCTCTGCCCAAAGCTTTCAACAGCATTAAAATGGATATCACATGGCCATGCACTAATGCATTTTACTCAGAGGTGAGTAAAATCGTGTCCTCATTCAGAGCCTATTACTTTTAATTTAGACAGAATTCTTATTAGCGTAGTTACAGGGCTTCCCAAACCACTGCAGATTAGGAGGAAGTAGGCATCTTGACAGCTGCGAAAATTGAGAGCAGAATGTCCAGTAACAAATACGGACATACAGAAGGCGGAGGCTAAAACTAAGCTGGCAGGTCAGAGGAATTTGATACAGGGGCATCCAATTGTCTAGTAGCCCCAAAGCTTTGCTCATTTAACAACATTACCACATAGTAAAATACTTAGATTTAGTCACAGTGCTCCAGAGTATTCCATTGTGGTGAAAAGAGAAAACATTTTGGCACTCCAAAAGAGGTAAGCTTCATTAATTATCTAGAAAATTCATTTATGCAGAGCATTCTATAAACACGATCCTGTCAAATAAAGGAGAGGCCCCTCTACTTACAATACTCTTTATCTAATTACCACCACATTATTTGTATAAAAAAATCCTTTCTGAGTTCCATTTCTAGTATCTAGAATTACAGATTGTTTCAGAGTGGTTGGCATTAGTAATTTCTTTGTTTTTAAAGAAAGTGTATTAGCCAAATCCCAGATATTTCATATTATAAACTTAGAGCTATTACTTCCCATCCTCACCATCTTATAAAGAGTATAGAACTTTCTGGTTACACATGGAGTATTATTGTAAGTATAGGATCGTCAGAGAGTTCTGCAGTTCTCATATTTTTTAAGCCAGCTGGCATCATAGCTAGTGTTGCCATTCTGATACATTAGCCCTGGGTGTTCTTCCTCATTTCTCAATCTGGCAAACTCTTACTCAGTAAAGACCCAGATCCATTACAAAATAAATTGCATTACACATGAAAAGCATGATCTGTGAAAGGGAGAATTGACAAGTTAGACCATCAGAGAGAAAGTTCGCTCTATGAAAGACTATGTTAAAAAGATGAAAAGACAAGCTGTAGACTTGGAGAAAATGTCTGACAAAGGACTACTATCGAGAATATATAAAGAACTCTCAAAACTCAACAGGATACAAACTAAACAATCCAATTAAAAAATGGGCGAAAGACATGAAGAGACATTTTACCAAAGGGGATATGCAGATGGCAAAAAGGCACTGGACATCCGCGGGAAATGCAGATTAATGCCACAAGGGGATACATATAGGTCTACTGGAATGGCTAAAATAAAAAACGGTGACAACACTAAATACTGGTGAGGCTGCTGAGAAAGTAGGTTACAGACACATTGCAGGTAGGAATGTAAAATGTCACAAGCCCTTTGGAAAACAGTTTGGCAGATTCCTCAAAAGCTAAGCTTGCCACTACCACATGACCCCGCAGTTGCACACCTGTGCAGTTAGCTCAGGAAAACAAAAACTTAGGTTTGTGCACAAACCTGTACATGAATTTTTACAGCAGCTTTAATCATAGTAGCCCCAAACTGGAAACAACTCAGATCCTTCAGTGAGTGAATGGTTAAACTAACTAGTATGTTCAGCACTACTCAGCAATGAAAAGAAACGAACTAATGGTATATGCCACAACTTGGATGAACTGTGCTGAGTAAAAATAGTCCCAAAAGGTTGCGTACTGTAGGAGTCCATCTGTATAATGATGTTGACGTGATACAGCTATAAAAGGGCAGGGATCAGTGTGCTGATGGAAAAGTTCTGTATCCTGACTCTATCAAAGCTCATACCCTGTGCTATGGTTTCGTAAGATGCTACCCGTGGGGGAAACTAAGTAAAAGGTACATGGTATCTCTTGGTATTGTTTTTTACAACTGCATGTGAAAATAGAAGTATCTCAAAAAAGTTAGGTTAAAAATTATGAACTTCTCAGGACTCCATTAGACTGTGACCTTCATGAGGGAAGGGATATCTGTATTTCCCCAGCAGCTAGGACCGTGCTGGACTCGTAGAAGATGCTTCAAAAATGTTTGTGGTTTCCCTGAAGGCAGAGAGGCTGAACATTTGAATGTAGCCATACTAAGCCCATCCCAAAATGAAGGGTGTCTCTCTGCTGACCCCTTCATTTAAAAACTATAGCACATCTTCCTCAAGGTAGGCATTCTTCTAAATGCCAGAAATACAATAGTAAACAAAATCTGGGGTGGGGGGGCCTCCTGCTTTTGTGAAGCTTACAGTTTAACTGGGGCAAAAGACAAGCATAATACCTAAGTTATACAATTATGTTAGGAGATGTGAAGTGCTAGGGAAAAAAAAGTTTTAAGGGGTTGTTTAGGGTTTGGAATTTGAAGATATAGAGCAGACTGCAGGAGTGAGAGGGTTGCAATTTGCCATTTTAAACAGGATTTAAAAATAAAGGACAGTGTCTTTTGAGCAGTCTCGAAGGAAGTAAGAGAAAAACCATGCAGGTACGGGGAGAAAGAGAATTCCAGGCAGAGGATTAGCCAGTGCGAAGCGCTGAGGTAGAAAAGTCCTAGCATGTTCAAGAACTAGCAAGGAAGTGAAGCTAGGGTGGGAGGCACAAGAATGAGTGAAGGAGAGTAGTTTGGTGATATTTAGAGAGACAATGAAAATGTAGAGCATAGGGAGCCCTTTAAGATGTTGTAGTCTTTGGGTCCTACTTTGAGTGAAATGAAGAGGTATTGGAGGATTTTGAGTGGAACAGTGACATGACCTGACTTAACATGTCAAAAGGGTCATTCTCGCTTCTATGTTGAGAATAGGCAGTAGAGGAACAGGGTAAAAGCAAGCCAGAGTACTTCAGAAGCTGTTTTAGTACTTTGGGCAAGAAGTGATAGTGGTTTGGACAGGGGTGGTAGTAGAGGTATGAGGAATGATTCATTTGTATTTAGATTTTGAAGACAGAGCCAGATTTCCTGCCAGATTGGATGTGGGGTATGAAGGAAAGAGGAATCAGTGATGACTCCAAGGTTTTAGAGCCGAGGACTTGGACAAATGGTGTTGCCATTAACTGAGATGGGGAAAACTGCGGGGGTAGGGACAACTTTGGGGGAAAGTTAAGGAGGACATGTTGAATTTGAGACATTTAAGTGGAGATGTTGAATGGGCAATGGGCTATTCCAGTCTGGAGCTCAGAGGAGAGGTAGACAGACTGGACATTTAGGTTTGCAAATTGTCAGCATTTATATGAAACTGGATGAGATCACGAAAGGAGTATAGTGAAGAAGTCCAAAGACTGAACCCCAGGGACCCTATCGAGGTCAGGGAGAGGGAGAGAAACCAGCTGAGAGAGGCTGAGAAGATGTGGCCAATGAGAGGAAGACCAAGACCGTGAGTGTAGGATCCTGGAAGCCAAGTGAACAAGGTGTTTCCTGGAGGAGGAGGGAGTGATTGGCCAATCCTCTGTGCAGGTCAAGTAAGACAAGGACTGAGAATGACCTTTGGGTTTAGCAATGTGGAGGACACTGTAACCTCCACATATCAGAGAGGAACAATTTCAGTCATGAAACTGATCTATGACTCATTACGAGGACAAATTTAAGTTTTAGAAGCTTTGTCTTAAAAAGCTACTTTTCGGCTTCTCAAAAACTATAGAATTACCATATGATCCAGTAATTCCATTTCTAGGGCATACCCAAAAGAATTGAAAGCAGGAACTCAAACAAATACCTGTATGCCAATGTTCAGAGCAGTATTACTCCGAGTAGCCAAAAGGTAGAAGCAACCAAAGTGTCCATCTACAGATGATTGGATAAACAAAATGTGGTATCTACATAGAACAGAATATTATACATCCTTAAAAAGAAATGAAATTCTAATACATGCAATAAGATAGGTGAACCTGGAAAACATACTAAGTGGAATAAGCCAGACAAAAAACAACAGATACTGCACAACCCCACTAATGTAAGGTACCTAAAACGTCACATTCATAAAGACAGAATGCAGAATAGAGGTTATCAGAGGCTAGCGGGGGGCAGGAAGGAATGGAGACTTATTCTTTAAAAAGGACAGACTTTGTGTTTGGGATGATAAAAAAAGTTCTGGAAATGGATGGTGGCGATGGTTGTACAACAGTACAAATGTGCTTACTGTCACTGAACTGTGCACCTCAAAAGTTTGGATGGTAAATGCATAATAAAAAGAAATTATAGGATGCAAGTAAATACTGTCTAAAGAGAAATGGATTATATATGTATAATTCTAACATATATATTAGAATAAAATCAATGAGCAAAAAAAGAAAAACTTTTCGCTTATTTCTGATCTAAGAACTAAGTTTGCTTGAGGCATTATCTAAGATTTGGCATTCCTTATAGATCCTTTCATACATGTTTGTTACACTCTTTTCTTCCTCCCTCCCCCACTCTTTTTCTTTTTCTTTTTTTTTTAGGTTACACTCCTTGTTAATGGCTCAGGCCTTGGTTAAAGAAAATAGTATTCCGTTCTAAAGTCATTAGCATCAGGAGGGTAGGAGAAGAGTCAGTTGTTACAGAACAATCCAACTAATTACTATTTTTGGGAAAAGGGTTCATCTTTAAAATAGGTATATTATGTATTAAATATTTATTTATTATGTATATGTATTAAATATATATTCCCTCACTCAAGAAAACCTTTCTCATATAATGGTACTTGAAAGTCATGTTCCTTGAATTCACATGTAAATATTTTCCTGCTAAAACCAGCATTTTTGATAATTTAGCAGAGCTGATACGGAGAAAACCTTGAGTACTGGAAGGTTTTGTGGCACAGCATATTTAATAACCGTGACAACTCAAGAATTTTAAGCAGACTCGCCTCCTTGTCTGGGATCTGTCGGCACCAGTGTGTCTCTACTGGCAAGCCCCTAAATGCACTATTTCAGCCAAAACTGTGCTAATGATGGTCTACCAAATTTTAACAGGATATTTTTAAGACTTGATAGTCTCATGATTTAAAAAAAAAAACAAAAAACAAAAACTTTCCGTCATTTCTTTCAAAAGCTGCCACTCTAAAACATGTGCCAAATTAAAAAAAAAAAAAGGGTCTAAAATTGCTTTACAGTCTCGGTGAAACAAAGACTGGTGTGTTGGTGTGGCTGCAGGGAGCTGTGCGCTGCTTTTGTATGATTTCAGAGGTGAATTTAGATGCTGGAAGATAGATGGGTGCCAGATGCAGTTTGACATAGATTCAGGCAGCTGCTCCTGGGCTAGGTTTCATTAGCTGGTAAGTGCGCCAGCAGAAGCAGCAGAGCGAGGCCCCAAATGCCAAAATGACAGCGAGAACAGTGGAACAATACAATATTCACTAAGTGATTTTAATCTTGGAGATTAAATATCACCCAATCAGTTTCCAGGTTTTAAAAACCAACTCGTATGAAGCCATTCGGGGGCCCAAGTCTTTTTGTCCATTGGGGGGAAAATGTTGTAGTTTAAAAAAAATGTTTATGAGTTTAAAAAGAAAAAGTGTCCCCAACTCAGTTTGGTAATATCCAATTAAAAATCATGTCAACCTCCTCAACACACAGACCACGGTAAAAGAAATATATCCGTTCTATTGCAACCAGGCAGATAATCCTCAGTAAGTGGACCCAATGTTGGTTTATCTATCTTTTTTCAAATTCAAGTGTTGGGTGAGCTTCCCAGGCCTCTTCCAGCTTTAAGGGCCCCCTCCTCCCTGCCCAGCACACCCGTTCTTCCAAGAAAGACTAAGGTCTCACAACCCAGAGAGTGTACTTACTTGTTTTTGAGACCTTATGATCTGCATAGCTAGTGGTGAATATGTATGCAACCACATAATTGTGAATTAAAAAAATTTTTTTCCTATAAAGAATTTTTGTCCTAACTACTTGTGGGGTCGTAAGTAATTATGAAACTGATTCCAGAAGTCCCCATACTTGACTTCAACTCACATGTTTTCTCAGTGAGGAAGGGAACCTTTATTTAGTGTATTATTTAAACTTACTAAACTTATCTTTGCTTTTCTGAAAAGAGTGTCATGATCTAATCTATCAGTGATGCAACCTTTTCATGTAGGGTAATTTCTTAAATTAAAATTAACACAAAATAAATAATTGATTGGACATGTACATATTTGAAAACTGTAAATCTAACCAGCCTCTGCTTTTCCTATTTAGTCATAGGAAGCTAATGCATCACTTATAATAGCTCTGAGGCATTACATGGGTTTTTTTTTTTTTCTCCAAACGAGTGTGTGCTCAGCTTTCTTAGTAACAATGGGAGTCGTATATGTGCTCAGAAAAGAATAGCTTCCATTGTGTTTTAGTATTTTTAGTATTTTGCTTAGTAATAATGTTGTAATACTACTTTTTTGGGGGTGAGTCTACAGAATGATTACAGACTTAGAAATAAGCTCTGATTGAGTTGGAAACTCCGTACGTTCAGGAGCAAATTCTAATGTTAATTGGTGGCTATATGACACCCTACCGCGTTTGAAAATATTCTAGACTTGAATATGTTGCATACATGTTCTTTAAAGTTCAGTTTCCTCGAGTCGAAGCTACCCATCTGTGAACTTACACTGGAGTTAAAGGGAATATTACTTGAGGTGATACGGCTTAAGTTCAAGCAAGTCTTTGGGAGTGATCAAAGCTCTGCCCCTCTCCCTCTTCCTTCCCTCCTTTTCTCCTCCCTTCTTCTACCGGTCTAGCTCTGACGACTTGACTATGTTGACCTCAATATTGAGATCTTTTTGTTTGTTTTCACTGTCCGTACTTCTCACAAGGGCTACCCTTGCAAACCTCTTTGATAAGGGGTGAATACTGGGTTAATGAGTGTTCGGTTGAGCACACTCAGTTTTAGTGAACCTAACGAGACTCCGTTTGCACTTCTCATGAACAGCCTTTAAAAGCTTACCTAACCTTTCCGAATCCCTTACCGGGGCTCTGGGAGGAGAAAATGAGGCACATATGTAACACATTTAGCATAGTACTTGGCACAATATTCTGTATTTCTTTCCTTTACTTATGCAGATATCCTCTGGAAAATTTCTCATTCAACCTTGTGAGAAAAGTTAATATATGTAGAAAACATATGGAGTTCCTCAGAGAAAAGGGTTTTATGAGTAAGTCAAGATGCCCTTGTGGTCATTATTGACCAATACAGAGCCATTTCAATTGTTAATAGTCATTTGACATTTTAATTCATTTTTCCTTTTTACTCTGTTGCAATGAAATCATAAATTTAAGCCCAGTCTTTTACCATTTTTGGCGAATTTTGTTAATTATCTATGTTATATCTATTCCCCCAGTTACTTCATTCTGTTTTTTTGTTTTCGTTTTTGGTTTTGGTGGTAAAATACATAGCATAGCATTCAACATATCAACGATTTTTAAGTGTACGGTTCAGGGGTATTAAATACATTCACACTGTTGTGCAGTCATCACCATCATCCATCCCTAGAACTCTTTTCATCTTGTAAAGCTGAAACTCTACGCCTATTAAACAGTAACTCCCCGTTCTCCCCTATCTCCAGCCCCTGGCTGCCACCACTGTACTTTCTGTCTTTGATTTTGATTACCCTCAGTACTTCTTCATAAAAGTGGAATCATATTGCGTTTGTCTTTCCGTGATGGGCTTTTTTCACTTAGCCTCCTGTCCTCATCCATGCATGAGGTTCCTCCATGTTGTGGCATATTGCAGGATTTCCTTCAGGAAATTCAGCCTTTTTAAGGCTGAATAATATCCATTGTATGTGTAGACCACATTTCGCTTATCCGTTCGTCTATTGATAGGCACTGGGGTTACTTCCACGTTTTAGCTATTGTGAATAATGCTGCTGTGAACATGGGTGTACAAATATCTTTCTAAGACCCTGCTTTTGATTCTTCACCCAGAAGTGAAGAAATTGGTGGATCGTATGGTAATTCTATTTTTTAATTTTTTGAAGAACTGCCATACTGTTTTCCAATGGCTGCACCCATTTTACATTCCCGCCAATGATGTACAAGAGTTCCGATTTGTCCACATCCTTGTCGGCACTTGTTTTCTGGTTTTTGTTGTTGTTGTTATTAATAGCCCTCCTAATGGGTGTGAGATGATATCTCATTGTACTTTTGATTTGGATTACCCTAATGATTAGTGATGTTGAGCATCTTTTCATGTGCTTGTTGGTCATTTGTATATCTTCTTTGGAGTAATGTCTTCAAATCCTTTGCCCATTTTCGAATCAGTTGTTGACTTTTAGGAGTTCTCTCTATATTCTGGATGTTAATCCCTTATCGGGTATATGATTTGCAAATATTTTCTCCCATTCTGTGGGTTGCCTTTTTACTCTGTTGACAGTGTTTTTATTTTTTAAAATTTGTTTAAAAGATTTTATTTATTTATTTGAGAGAGAGAGCACAAGCAGGGGGAAGAGCAAAGGGAGAGGGAGAAGCAGACTCCCTGCTGAGCAGGGGGCCAGACATGGGGCTCGAATCCAGGACCCTGAGATCATGACCTGAACTGAAGCCAGATGCTTAAGGGACTGAGCCACCTGGGTGCCCCTTTTAACAGTGTTTTAGTTGCACAAAATTTTCATAAAGTCCAGTTGGTCTATGTTTTCTTTTGTTACTGGTGCCTTTGGTGTTATATCCATTAAATCAATTCCAAATTCAATGTTGTGAAGCTTTTGTCCTATATTTTCATCTTAAGAGTTATTGTTTTAGGTCTTACATTTAGGCACTTAATCCATTTTGAGCTAATTTTTGCATATGGTGTTAGGTAGGGGTCCAGCTTCATTCTTTTGCGTGTGGATATCTGGTTTTCCCAGCACCATTTATTGAAAACCTTGTCCTTTCCATATTGAAAGGTCTTGGCACTCTTGTCAAAAACCATTTATCCATATATGTGAGGGTTTATATCTGGGCTGTCTGTTCTTTTCCACTCATCTATATTTCTGTCTTTGTGCCAATACCACAGTTTTGATTACTGTCGTTTTGTAGTAAATTTTGAAATCAGGAAGTGTAAGTCCTTTAATTTTGTCTTTCTTTTTCTAGATTGTTTTGGGTATTCAGAGTCCATTGAGATTCCATATGAATTTTAGGATGGTTTTTCTATTTCTGTAAAAACAGCACTGGGATTTTGATAGGGATTGCACTGCACCTGTAGTGGTGGATAGTATTGGATAGTATTGCCATCTTCACAATATTAAATCTTTCAATCTATGAACATGAGATATATTTCCATTTATTTATGTCCTCTTTAATTTCGTTAACAATGTTTTGTAGTTTCCTTTGTACAAGTCTTTCACTTCCTTGGTTAATTCCTAAGTGTTTTATTCTTTTTGATGATTTTGTAAATCAAATTGTTTTTGTAATTTCTTTTTCTGTTTGTTCATTGTGCATGTATAGAAATGCAGCTGATTTAAAGTGATTACTGATAAGGAGGGACTTACATCTGCCATTGTGGTATTCGTTTCCTATATGATTTAATAGCTTTTTTGTCCCTCATGTCCTCTATTACTGTCTTCTTTTTTGTGCTGAGCTGATTTTTGTTGTGAATGTTTAAATTTCCTTCTCATTTCTTTTTGTATATTCTATAGCTACTTTTTTGTAGTTACCATAGGGATTACATTTAATATCTTAAAGTTGTAATATTCTGATTTGAATTTACACCAACCCAACTTCAATAACATACAAAAAATTCTGCTCATTTTTTAAAAGATATTATTCATTATTTGACAGAGAGAGAGGGAGTGCACAAGTAGGGGAAGTGGCAGGCAGAGGGAGAGGGAGAAGCAGGCTTCCTGCTGAGCAGGGAGCCCAGTGTGGCTCAGTCCCAGGACCCTGGGATCATGACATGAACTGAAGGCAGACATTTAACTGACTGAGCCACCCAGGCGGCCCAAACTCTGCTCATTTATAGCTCCATCCCAACACCTTTTGGTTGCTGATATGCATTAGTCTCTTAAATTGTAGAAAAAAACAAGATTTAGAGTACAAACCAAAGTTACAGTAATACTAACTTTTCCACTAATAATTTTTTTTCTTTAAGTCTGTTTTTGTCCTGAATCATGTAGAAAACAAAAAGTGCAGTTAAAAACCAGTTTTGCAATAATACCAGCATTTATAATTGTCCATGTATTTACCTTTTTTGAGATCTTTATTTCCTCATATGTCTTTGCGTTTCTGTCCAGAGTCCTTTCACTTAACCTTGGTGGATTCCCTGGAGCATTTCTTACAGGATGGGTCTAGTTGTCATGAACTCCCTCAGCTTTTATTTATTTGGGAATGTCTGAATTTCTCCTCACTTTTGAAGGACAGTTTTGCCAGATGTAAGATTCTTGGTTGCCAGTTTCATTCTTTTAGCACTTTGAATATATCAGCTATCTCGTGGCCTCCAAAGTTTCTGATGAGAAATGTACTGAGGATCCCTTGTATGTGATGAGTGACTTCTCTCTTGCTGCCTTCAAGATTCTGTCTTTGTCTTTTGAAAGTTTTATTGTAATATGTCTCAGTGTGGATCTCTTTGAGTTCATCTTACATGGAGTTTGGTGAGCTTCTTAGATGTTTATATTCATGTCTTTCATCAAATTTGGGAAGTTTTCAGCCATTATGTCTTCAAATATTCTCTCTACCCCTTCCTTTCTCTCTTCTTCTGAGACTCCCATGATGGGTTTATTGCTCCACTTATGCCACGAGTCCCTTGAGCTCTGCTTGCTTTTCTTCAATTTTGTTCTTTCTGTTCCTCAGACTCAATAATTTCCAGTGTCCTATCTTCAGCCGATTCTTTGGTCTGCTCAGATCTACCTTTGAATACTTCTGGTGAACTTTTCATTTCATTTATTGTGCTTTTCAGCTCCAGAACTTCTTTTTAGTTGTTTTTTTTTTAAGGTTTTCTGTCTCTTTATTGATATTTTTATTTTGTTCACATGTCATTTTCTTGACTTTCTCCACATTTTCCTTTAGTTTTTTGAGTGTCTTTAAAACAGTTGTTTTAAAGTCTTTGTCTAGAATGGATAAAGAAGATGTGGTCCCTATACACAATGGACTATTACTCAACCATCAAACAGGATGTATACCCACCATTTGCATCTACATGGATGAAACTGGAGGGAATTGTGTTAAGTGAAATAAGTCAAGCAGAGAAAGACAATTATAATATAGTTTCACTTACATGTGAAACATAAGGAATAGCATGGAGGACATTAGGAGAAGGAAGGGAAGAATGAAGGGGGTAATCAGAGGGGGAGATGAACCATGAGAGACTATGGACTCTGGGAAACAATATGAAGGTTTTAGAGGGGAGAGGGGTGAGGGGATGTGTTAGTCCAGCAATGGGTATTAAGAAGGGCACGTATTACATGGAGCACTGGGTCTTATACGCAAACAATGAATTATGGAACACTGCATCAAAAACTAATAATGTACTGTATGGTGACTAACATAACATAATAAAATATAAATAAATATATAAAAATAAAGTCTTTGTCTAGTATATCTCCACTAGGTCTTTTTCAAGGACATTTGCTACTGATTTATTTTTTTCCTTTGAATGGGCCATATTTTCCTGTTTTGTTTTGTGTAATGCCTTGTGATTTTTTTGTTGTTGAACACTAGACATTTAAATCTAATAGTGTGGCAACTCTGGAAATCAGACTCTCCCCCTTCCTCAGGGTTTGCTGTTTTTTGTATTGTTTTTGTTTATTGTTTTTTTTGGGGGGGTGGTTTGATTGCTGTAGGCTGTCTCTGTGCCAAGGATCAGCCTGAGGTATAGACTTAAAGTCTTCTCAGGGTTTTTTTTTTTCCTGAGCTTTTCTCTGGACATGCTGGGTCACTTTCTTATTTTTCCCGTATATTGCAAGGCATTTTGTTTTGATTTGTTTTGTTTTGTTTTGTTTTTAATGTCCTAGCTTTAATGTCTGGCTCTGCAAAGGGGGAAAAGACAAAAAATGAAGGTGGTGGGAAAGGGTGCTGGCCCTTTAATTCACCTGGAAGTCAATTCAGGGGGAGGGGGAAGAGCTTGCAGCACTATGGGGAGGTGCAACCAAAATGTCTTCCTGGGGCACCTGGGTAGTGCAGTGGTTAAGCATCTGCCTTTGGCTCAGGGTGTGATCCCAGTGTTCTGGGTTCGAGCCCCACATCAGGCTCCTCCACTAAGAGCCTGCTTCTTCCTCTCCCACTCCCCCTGCTTGTGTTCCCTCTCTCGCTGGCTGTCTCTCTCTGTCAAATAAATAAATAAAATCTTTAAAAAAAAATGTCTTCCTACCTCTTTGCACCTCTATGACTGGAAACAACAATCAACAACAGGGCATATGGGGCACCTGGGTGGTTCAGTTGGTAGAAAGTGTGTCTCTTGACCCTGGGGTTGTGAGTTCAAGCCCCATGTTGGGTGTAGAGCTTACTTTAAGAAAAAGCAATCAAGGCGTAGATCCCCAGTATTTGGAGGGGGTCTTGTTTTGCTCTCCTGGCTCCCACACGCTGTTTGCAAGCTGCTCGAGGAGCATAAGCACAACTGCAGATGGGGGATGAGCACCTGCTAATGTGCTAAGAGTTGAACTTGACTGAAATTAACTAAAATTCACCAGAATTTACTATACAAGTCTTCCCCTGAAAGTTGTGAGCCTTCAGTAGACTCCAGAGTTCCAAAAGAGTTACATCAGACAGATTCTCTAGTGCAGCTTGGTGCCTAGTTGGAGTGACAGAGTCCTGGTGCTTTCTGCTCTGCCCATCTTCCCAGAATCCTCTCCCATTCATTTGGTGTTAAAGGAATACTGATTTTATGTGGGGTAACTTTATGCTGTTGAAATACTTGATATCTGGACACTCTTGTATTTGAGATGGCTATATTCTGGCTCTGTTCTGGCCTATAACATGTGGGTAGAGGTTTCTGGGGGAGGATATCCCTTCTTGGACAAAAGACAAATGCTCATGAAGACAAGACTTTTGACTTTATTCTTACCTGGAATGTGGATGAAATAGCTGGTAGATAGTAGCCATATTATGACCCTGAGGATCATGAGGCTGGTGGAACGGTTACTTTTGAACCATCTTTCCAGTCCTGGACTGCATAACCCCACGCTTCTAATTTTGTGAGAAAAAAATAAACTCTTTGTTATTTCAACCACTGTTAGTTAGTATTTCTTTATTTACAACCAAATGTAAATCCCAACATACCATTCAAGCCCATAACCCACCAACTTGGGAGTAGAAGTTTGGGCCAATGGAGATGAGCACCAGTATTTTTCAGAGCAACTCAAGAGATTTGAGATTCAGCTGCTCAGAGGTATAATGGACGTTAAAGAAAGAGGAGTACCATTTATTTCTAATGAAGCTTTAAAGCTTTCGACATTTTTGGTGTATGTTCTCCATTTCTTTGCGTTCACTTGCCAAACATTACTGGCACTTTCTTAGGTGGAAAAAGAAAGCATGGTAGCCCAGTTATAGCAATGAAAGTAGGAAGAGGAGTGCTGGTTCCTCCTACTATTTATATTTTAAAGCCATTGTAGAAAGTAGCTGATTTCTCAGTCTTTATTATGATTTGTTATGTACACATTTTGCATCAGAATATAATTAAAGCAAAGGGCCAAGGAGGAGCGAATTATAAATAATTAATCCAGGTAGCTGACATTTGCTCAGTTGTTTGTGACAGAATCTTTTCTTAAGCTTAGACTAGGGCCTGGCATAGTGGACACTCAGTAAATGTTAGGCAAAGAAAAAAAAAAGTAGGGTTGGTTTTATATTGAATTGCAGGTACAGAGGTTCATCTTCAATACTAGTCAGATGATGAGATTTACTCAATAAAGATGTCTTTTTCCTGTACTCTGGCCTAATGCCTTCAGTGCATGGAGCTCCATCTAATGCGTATCCCAAACCCATCCATAAGATTCATCACAGTCAGCAACAATGACTAGGCCTGCTGGGGATGAGCAAAGTAGCTCTCCTTCCAACACCAGTGAGCACTGGAGCAATACTGAAGTAATTAGTAATAACAAAAATAGCTACCTTTGTTTAGCATTTTCAAGGGGCTGTGCTAGCTTCTTTAAGTGTGTAATCTCACTTACCCCTCACAATAAGACCTGCCTCAGGTCCTGGAACTTGAAACTCCAAAGGAGTCCAAAGTTAGTGTTGTTAAGCATGTCACAAGATGTCGACGATAGTTAGCTTAACCATATGTTAAACGGCCTCTAAATACTCTGTATTTTGTACTTTGGTTTTCCTGCGAAGAATCAAAAGGTAATGGTATGTGTGGCCTAAGTCATAGTGAAGACTTTTCTGTTGTTAATGTAGAAAAGATGATTTCTGACTAAGGGTGCCTTTATAGAAGCCCTTCTTATTTACTTCAGTTTCACGGTTTGCCTCTCCTGCAAGGGGGAGGGTGGGTCAGAGATGGATGAATACGCTTTGCCAGAGTCACACCCGCGCGGTGAGCATGAATGTACGTTAGGCAGAGGGCAGCTTCACATCCGATGGGCCTATCACCGAGCTGCATGACTGTGGCTGCCTTGATGAATCATGGCATTTTAAGCCCTGCTTGTGTCATCCACGTATGTGGGTTGAAATTGCACGGAAACATAGTAGTCCGCTAGAAATACCATTAAGAGTAAAATCCACCATTGGAATAATGGCTGCATTTCTTATAGCAACCAAATACTTGGGAAACCTGTACATTTTGAGCTTTTTGTTTTTAGAGCTAATGATTTTGTTTACTAGCTTAGACCATCTCAGCATTTTCTATTTATTTAAGTGTTTGAGATTCAGTCATAAAATCTCACTCGGAGCTGGAGCTAAAGCTGTTTATAGAAGCTTAGCCAGAGTGTGGGCATGTTAAAAAGAAAGAGATAATACGTATTTTTAAAAAGATATCTTAAAATTTTTCTGATTCATTCTGCTTTATAAATAGGTAGGTAGGTAGAGAGGTCACCCCACTTACAGTGCCCATCTCAATTTGTTTCTAGAGATGTGCTTTGACAGAGTCTTCATTCGATGGTTAAGTGAAGTGCTGTTTACAATAATGTAAATTTGAAAATGGAAACTGGATTTTGAATCAGATCTGGATTCCAGTCTGGGCTTTGCTGCTTGGTCATTGTAGCATCTCGAGAAAGTTTTCTCTGAACCTCAGTTCTTCAAATGAAAAACAGTATAGTAGTAGCTGGCTCTTGAGGCTTTAAGGGGAGCGGAGCAAAGAAGGTGATGATGTCAACGTGCCTTATAATGTGTAAATAAGTAATTATACAGATTTAAAGGTGTGGTATCATTTTTTTAAATTAATTTATTTTAGAGAGAGAGAGAGTGCACGCACACCCGTGGGGAAGGGCAGTGGGAGAGAGAGAATCTTCAAGCAGACTCCCTGCTGAGCACGGAGCCTGACATGGGGCTGGATCCCACAACCCATGAGATCATGACCTGACCTGAAACCAGGAGTCAGACGCTTAACTGACTGAGCCACCCAGGCGCCCCTAAAGGTGTGGTATCATTATCGTATACTCGACAGCCAGCAGATGGACTGATCTAATACCATCCTTCATTCATGAAGGTGACAGTGTCAGTTTTGGTCTCTCAAACAACATAGGTTTATTGAGCTCTTCTGATGCATGAGGACTTCTTCACATCAGCAGAACTTATGTATAGATTTACAATAGCTATAGTTTACATGGTGACTTATTTATATAGCATATAGGCATTCTATACACGTGCGTTTTATAGATGTTTGAAGTTTCTCTTTAAGCACCCAAATTTGTTTAATGTGAACCTATTTGATAAAAATCTTTCCCTATACCGTTATTGTTCTTGTTGTTGCTACATTTTTCCCACAGAGAGCATTGAGCATAATGCTCCCTTTTCTTCATAATTCAGGGTCACTTAGATTGCTAAGGTATTCTGTTGGAACAGAGTCCTTTAGGGCAGGGCTAGTGAGGGAGCGGCACAGTGCTATTTGCCACTACTTTAAATAATCCCACATTGCTAAATTTTTGGAATTCTTATATCAACATTTTAATCCCTCCTCCTCTTTCAAATTGTTAGCTACCTTTCTTTTTTTTTTTTTTTTTCCTTTTTGGCTAGTATCATGTATTATCCATTCTCCCTTCTAATTTCCATTTGCAATCTATAGTTTGGAGGGAAAACATAAAATAAAATTGTCTTTAAGATTAAATAGACAACCAGGAAATACATGATCATGCATGAGGTTTGGTGCATGGGCTTTGTGATTTCTTCTTTTTTTTCTCAGAGATTTATTTTTGCTTACTTTTTTAGTTCCAAGTATCTGGAGTCTGTCTGGATAAATTGTCTCACCCAGTGCCATCATTCTGCATCAGTTTCCTCTAATAATCATCAGTGATACTTCAAGAGCTCTTTACCAATTATAAAATGCTCCCACATACATCACATTGCTTGATCTTCAATGATCATGAGAGATAGGCAGGACATATATTATTTGCATATTTTACACATAAGAAAACTAAGGCCTAGTTAGAGGTTATTCAGTGGAATTTAGCCAGGGGTTCCAGCTGAATCTCCCAGGACGGTTTGTTCATCCATACGTGCCTGGTGCCTGTACCTGGATAGCTCAGTTCCATAGGTCTGGGGCAGGACCCAGGCATATATATTTTGGAAAAAACATCCCAAATGATTCTAATGTGCTTAGCTTTCCCCGACCCTTTTATCCATCCTCCACCCCCCACCTCTGCTCCCATCAAGGACCACTGGGTTACGTTTTTATGACCAGTAATTGATTTACTAGGATGCTTTCATGAGCAGGTTACAGAAAGGCAACAAACAGTGGCTTAAACCTGTGATTTGTAATGGTCCCGTAATCGACTGAAGTGTGGTCAGAATAGTGCCCTTCATCCATCTTCCCCCCAGCCCCCACTCTGACTTTACTTGGTAAAAGAGACTTTGCAGATGTGGTTAAATTAAGGCTCTTGAAATGGGGAGGTTATCCTGGATTGTTTGGCTGGGCTCCATGTAATCACAAGGGTCCTTATGAGAGGGAGGCTGGAAGGTCAAGGGCAGAAGAAGGAGATGGGGTAACAGAAGCAGAGGTTGGAATGATGTGTTTTGAAGGTGGAAGAAGGGGCCATGAGCCAAGGAGTGCAGGTGGCCTCTATAAGCTGGAAAAGACAAGGAGACAGATTCTTCCTTGAAGCCTCCAGAAGGAATGCAGCCCTGTCAACACTGCAGTTTTAGACTTCTGACCTCCAGAACTGTAAGAGAATAAATTTGCATCACTTTAAGCCACTAGGTCTGTGGTAATTTGTTATAGCAGCAAAAGGAAACCAATACAATTGAGAAGTATAAAATGTAGATTCTTAAGCCTCTCCCATAGAGATAATGTTTTAGCAGAGCTGGGTGGGGTCCAAGGATGTGGGGTTAAACTCATCCCTAGGTGATTCATGGGCTTGTGGTCCTTGGACCTCACCTACAGCGTCATAAACATACCCGTAAGCCATTTATTGTTTCCCGTGGACGTTCAGAGTGGGCATTTGTAGCTCGGTGGTTCTCTTTAGCTCTTTAGTGATCTCGTCGAGGACCCAGGCTCCACCTCGACCTTGGTGCATTGGACTTTTGTCCTTAGCCTTCTTACGTCAGGCGCGCAGGAAGGCACCGCATGCTCAGACAGCCAGGAAAGGGAGAGGGAGCTCTCTCTGCAAGCTTGTGTGTCCCTCACTTTTTAATCAGGGTGGTATAATTCTTCCCCGGGGCTCCCAGCAGACTGACTTCCCCTTACATCCCATGAGCCAAAACTGTCGCCCGGCCACCTCCAGCAGCATGGAAGGCAGCCAGAAACCTTGAGTCCTTCTCCTCCTCCTGGGAAACTTTGCACCCCTCAGACAGCACTCGCCTCTCGCCTCGCTGTTACCTCTCTCTTCCAAGTGTTCCTTTGGTGCCGGCTCCTTTCAAATCACCTCATGTACCACCAGTGGCACACTTCACTTTGAAAAACAAATGCACTATCTAATTTAATCTTCATAACACCCCAGGGTCGATGGTATTTCCCCTTTTCTTACAGTTAAGAATCGCAGATTGAGAAACATGCCCAGGGTTCATTGGCGGAAAGCTCCTAAGTGGCAGATCTGCCTTCATTGTAAAGCCCAAGCTCTTAACCATTACACCCACTGGTTACACAACTGCTTCTCAGTTGTTGAATGTCGGTGGCACGTTCTCAAATACTAGAATTTTGGGCACACTTGAAGAGATTCAAACCTCAAAGCAACACTAAGCAAATCAGTCGTTACAACACAGTCACCATCACTGTAGGGTTTCGAGAGAGGAGTGACATGACCTGACTTTCGTTTTAAAAGGACCACTGGCCCCTGTCTTGAGAATACATAGTTAGGGGTCAAGAGTATTGCAGTCCGCGCTTCCCTTCTGACTCAAGGTAAAAGCCAAAGTCATTGCGTTGGCTGCCCTCCACAGCCTGCCCCCTCCTCATTCCCCTCTCTTTCCACTGTCCCCCTCCCCGCCTCCCCTCCTTTCCGGACATGGAACCCTCAGGCCAGGCGTGCTTGCGTTTTCTGTTCCTTTTGCTGGGACAACTCCTGTGCTTGGCTTCAGTTCTCACCTCCCTCACGTCTTTCCTTACTGTCGTCTTCTCAGTGAGGCTTTCTTAACCACCTCTTCAGAATCACACCCCCACCCCACACAATACACAGCCAAGCACTCATTCCCCAATCTCCTTTCCTGTTTTATTTTTCTCTATAGCACTTAATGTCTAATATGCCATATAATATACTAATTTATTCTGGTTTTTTCTCCTTTCCCTCACTAGCATGTAAGTAAGAGCTGTGAGAAGAGGGATCCTTGTGGGTTTTGTTTGCTGCCGCATTCCCAACTCCCAGAACCGAGGGCACAGTGGGCATTCAATAAGTAGTTGTTGAATGAATATAATTTTTATGCACAGCTCTGATTCGTTCTATGGAGTAAATTCCTAGCAGTGAAAGGACCACATTACAGGATATGGGTATTTTCAAAGGTTCTTAATACAAACGCTGACCAAACCCTGTCTTCTCAAGGTTGAATCCAGTTACACTTTCATCAGTGGCTCTGACAGCCCAGCCCCCTGTGCCCTCACATTGTTATCAGTGCTAACACATCTGTAGCCAGCTTGGTGTGTGGCAATCCTATTTCTTTTTCATTTGTATTGCTTTGACTGGTTGTATTTGTGTTTGTCGTTTCATGCGTTTCTTCTTTTGGTGATTATTAGTTTGTACCCTTTGCTCATTTTTCCAATTTAGTGTCAGTGTTGTTCTAATTTAGTATTGGTGTTTTTCTAATTGATTCATGAGAACTTGTTAGGTAATAAGGTTACTAACTCTTTGTTAACTGTGTTACAAATATTTTTCCTAGTTTGTCCTTTTTCTTTTAATTTTGCTTATGATGTTTCTTGGTATATAGTTTTGCAGTGTAATCTGTTTTAACTTTATGGCTCTTCTTTTGCCTTATGTTTGGGAAGGTCTTGTCTGCCTTTACGATCAGTTATTCATCTGTAATTTCGTTTAGTTCTCAAGTGTTTTTTTAAAACATATTTTATTCTTTAGTTAATCTCTAGTATTTTATCACATTGTTTGAGGCAAAAATTTAACATCCATTCTTTCCCCTTATATAGTAAACTACCGTACACACCTTCCTCTCACCATAACAAGAAGTCCATCTTTGACTGTATTAGGTCTTTATACTAAGGTCTGTTTCAAGTTTTTCAGTGCGGATCCATTTGTATTTTTCTTTTGCCAGAACCCAACTCTATTAATTATTACAGCTTTTTAACATCTTCAATAAAATTTGTTTTTTCTTCATTTGTTGGTTATTCTTTTAAGATTGTTCTGTCAAGTTCAGGTATAGATGTAGAATTAACGTCTGAAAATAAAAATCAGATCACACCACTCCCCCATGGAAAATCTTTTAATGACCCCTCACTGCCTTCACAGTGTGAAGTCCAGACCCTTTGATGTGGCATCCAAGGCCTTCGTAGACATGTCCAGCCAAACTCCTTAGTCTTCTATGTTGCTACTCCTTGCTTGCGATTTACATTTCAGATCTGTACCTGTATACTATGGTATTTCTCACCTCCCCGTCTCTGCTGCTCCATCTGCCTTTAGTGACCTTGACTAGTCCCCATTTACCCTAAAACCGTCACTGTGTCTTTCACACTGGCCAGGCTCTGTGGCCACTCGTAAGTGTCCATTGTCACCCGAGCATGTCTCTATCACCGCATCACCCATTGCCTTGCATCGATGAGTTAGTCTGCCCTGTGAATTTGGTGGGAGCATCTCTTGTTCATTTTGTACTTTTAGTACATAGCATGCTACCAGTCACAGTAGGTGGTGTAGATGGAGTAGAGGGGGAATATTCAAGACTGGAAGTAGGGAGATGGATGACTGCAGTAATCAAAATGAAAGATGGTTAGGGTCTTGACTAGGGCAGTGATGGGAAAAATGGAGAGGAGGGGCATATTTGAAAAATATTTAAGAGAGAAAATTGACAGGACTGTATATCTGGTTAAATGTGAGGGAAAGGGAGCAGGAAGATACTTTGAATCTTAAATTTCTAACCTAGACACCAGGGGTACCCTGTCGATAACTTAACCATCCTTAAGCATTCAGGAGGTGCACATTTAAGGAGGATACGATTAGGACAATTTTAGATGTGCTGTGAGTTGGAGGTGACTTTATGATACCCAGTGGAGATGTCTAATAGGCAATAGGATAGAAAGAGGCTAATTATATACTTTTATTGTTCAAACCAGGACCGTTGTGAGATTGAAACAGGGGGCTATTAATAATTATGCCGGGACAAGCATAAACTAGGAATGACCCTGACCAACTGGGATATGTGGTCTCTCTCTACATAAAGGTCAGATATGAAGCCCAAAGAGAAAGATCTAGAATGTGGTTAATGATTTGTGAATCATTAGCATATAGATGCCCTGAGAGTGGGTGAGGAGAGTTTATAGGTTGAGAAGAGAAGAAAGAACAAAAAGAAAACCATAGGGAATACAAATGTTTAGATGGTGATTATCAACTGGCAAAATTTTTTCAAAACACACGTGTCTCCAAATTTTCCTGAAGATTCTAACCAACCATCCCCAACCCCCATTCACCTCCTTAACCCTCTCTGGTCCCAAACTACAACCGGAGGAGGTGACTTTTTTTAAAAAGTTAAGAACTATAGGTTTATGGGGCGGGTGGGGGGGGGTGGTCAGAGGAAGAGAAGCCAGCAAAGGAAACTCTAAGTGTCCAGAGAAAAAAGAACCAGCAGACTATAGTTTAAACAACCATCCTGAACGAGGTGGTTAGTAATGTCAGATGCTACAGAGAGACTCAGTTCTGTGAGGAACTGGAAAGTGTCCATTGGCCTTGGTGCCTAGAGGGCAAGGGGGTAGTTAAGGGGGTGGCCGATAGTGTTTTCCTGCAGAAACAAGAGGAAGGAGGAGGGTCTGAAGCTGTGAAGGGTAGAGACAGGAGCAGCCACAAGCGTTCCTGAAGCACTGAAGCTCAGGAAGATTGTTTCTTGTTTTAAAATTGAAGATAGAAAGTGTTGAAGTCTATAATTTATTGACTTCAGGAAGGAGCCAGTAGAGAGGGCAAGGCTGAGGGTAGAGGAGAGGGAAGAAATAGCAGTTTGCAGTCATATTCAAGGTTTTCCTTGGCCCAACTTTCTTGTCAGGAGTACCCGTGCCGTCCTACAGTTGAATGCCACCAACCCGTTCCAGTAGGAGTCACTTTGACTTTGAAAACTATCATTCAGATGTCTTCTTATTTGGTTAGCCTGGGATCTGGATTTTTCTCCCAATTTTTCATAAAATACTCAAGAGGGGAACCTTTTAAAAGAATATAAATTTATCTTCCAGTTGCACTGATTTGCTGAAATGTCATTGATAAAGAGTTAATAACCTATCAATCTAGACTTTTGAGTTGATATGATATATCCTTGTCGATATATCATATAAGCCCATAGAAATGGAGAAACATATGCTATAGACGAACGTATTCCTTTAGAACGCACGTGTGTGTTTATGTACGTCTTAGAAGGAAAAATGAGTTTAAACTGGGAGTTGATTTTTTTTTCCATGAGAAGCTCCATTAAAAACAACAACAACGAAAAAAAAAAACTTTAAGCTTCACAATAGAAACTGTTCCGTTTTCTGATCTGCTACCTCATGGTAAGAAGTTAGTTGCAAGGTTAACTTCCTCGGAGAGAAGAAGGCAAGGACACTAGCAAAAGGAAAAGAAAGGTTTAATTGCTCTGCAAAGGCCCAGACATGCTCTGAAAAGTAAAGATTTCAGGCTTAATGTGCATGGAACAAAAGGCCGTTGTGAACTGTGTACAAGAGTTGGTGAGAGTTTGTATTCTGCCCCTTTTTTCTGTGGGAGTTATTTCCTGTTGTTGACTAGAGTTCTTTATTTAGAACCACCTAGCTTCAGAATGCCTGCTAGCACGCAGAAAAGTGTGTATTTAAAACATAGGCTTATTTCAAGACAATCTCTGAAAAAAGTCACATTACCCATGCACTGAGACAACATCATGTTCCCAGAGGTCGAGAGAGCATGTGGGCTTTATTTCTATCCCTATATCGAGAGACATAAAATAAGAAAGAATCAAAATGCATTCGGTGTAGCAGCCAGTGGTCACCTTAACACCAAGTGAAAGATATTTATTTCATGGGTAAATGTGTTTCCATTGTTTTAAAACACACACAAACACACACACAAACACACACACACAATTTCATTTTTTTAGTACTAAATGCTTATTTGGCATATTAAGGAAGTAATGAGCCTTCCATATTTTGTGAGGAAGCTTTTATCCTTTCTAGCATGATAGAAGTTAGCCTGGCAGGTGAGAAATACACCCCAAACATGGGCTCTATACCAATTATTCTCTTATACCTGACCTGTCAGCTGAGCTTCCTGCTAAGAACTTTAGGTTGCTATAGTGTTATCATTGGATTTTATAGTCTGTTATTAAGAGAGAAAGAAGGACAAGATATCAAAATGATGAAAGGAGTAAGTTATTACTGAAATGATGGGAGATAAATAAATACATCAAATATGAATACTGTCCAATGCTTTTTTAATAGATATTGGAAATTGCAGGAAACAACTTAGGAAGTTATACTTCATGGGAACCATAAGGAAGAAAGAAAAGAAGGTATTTTTTTAACCTGATGAAATCTAAATCAATAAATTCAAATTGTGTGTTCCAACATACTTACTTGCTCTTCATGTTTTTAAAAAAGAAATTAAACATTATGGATAAAAGAGAAGCCACCCATGTGTCTCTCCCTGATTCTGTTACCTACCTCCGTTTACCAGGGGTAACCACTTTCCTAAATATTTTTTATCTCTAATGTTTTTATTCTGTAATTGCATACCTATGTATTTGTAAACCATGTATAGCAGTATTTTGCATGTTTTAAAAGATTTTGTGTAATGATACTATATTGTACATATTTAACAGCTTGCTTTGTTTTACTCAACATTTGTGTTTTCAAGATTTAACCATGTCGCTATATGGTACCTTTAGTACTTCTTAACCACTATAGTTTTCAAGCATATCAATTTATTCTCATCTTGATGAACATTAAAGTCGTTTCCAATGTTTAGCTATTACAAGCAAAGCTGCTACGAACATTCTTCTATGTCTCCATAGGGGATAAAAGCAAGAGTTTCTCTAGATTCTAGATTTAGCTCTTCTCACCCAGAATTCCTCCAGAGAATTAAGCCCCGGTACCCTAAGGCATCCATTATATGTAATGAATTAACTTGAGTCCTGTAAGTCTAGAATGGTTCCAGTGTTGGGCTGGAGCTAGAGACCGATACCTGCTCCTGAGAGCAATTGTGTGACTCTGTAATTCTTGAGTTCGTTTGGGAGGCTTGAAATCAGCCGTGCTGGGGGTATTTACACCACAGAAATCAGCAAATGCTGCAAGTAAAGGCTTCTTTCCCCATCCACCTAGCCAGCTGTTAACTATCGACCAGCACACTACTGGTTTTTAACTTTATACCATCCATGGGAGAATTGATGAAATAGTCACTTGAATCATTTCCTGTAGGGCTTATTTTTTCGTGGAACCCCAGTAAGAAAGACTGCACGTCTGTGGGGAGGGTGTATGCGTCTCCCATGTTACTGGATAATGCCAAATTATCTCCAGAATGGTCAGTCGGATAGCTGTGAACTATCTTTTTATAATTTGCATTTTTCTTATTACTGGTGAGGTTGAGTGTCTTTTCATATGTTTATTGGACATTTAACTTTCCTCTTTAACTTAACCCATTTTTCTGTTGGGTTTACATGACTTTTAAAAAATTGATTCGGAAAGTTCTTTATTCTGAATACTAATCTTGTGTTGATTATGTGAATCACATGTATCAGTCCACAGTCTTTAACTTGCCTTTATTTTGTTTAATAGATACTTAATTTTATTTTATTTTATTTTATTTTTAAAGATTTTATTTATTTGATAGAGAGAGACAGCC
Source organism: Ursus maritimus (assembly GCF_017311325.1). Lineage (NCBI taxonomy): Eukaryota > Metazoa > Chordata > Mammalia > Carnivora > Ursidae > Ursus > Ursus maritimus. The sequence goes on from NW_024426774.1 coordinate 55,299,314, forward strand.
AGCGAGAGAGGGAACACAGGCAGGGGGAGTGGGAGAGGAAGAAGCAGGCTCCCAGCGGAGGAGCCTGATGTGGGGCTCGATCCCAGAACACCGGGACCACGCCCTGAGCCGAAGGCAGACGCTTAACAACTGTGCCACCCAGGCACCCCAATGGATACTTAATTTTAATGTAATCAAATTATCCATCTTTTTCTTTATGGTTTCTGCATTGGGTGTCTGGTTTCTGCATAGTCGAAGTCAAGCAGGAAGCAGAATTCCATTCAAATGATACAACTCATGAGACTTTAATAAAGGGACTTTTTACAGAGATGTGACAAAAGTTGAGGCATGGAAGACCAACAACAGTAGGAAGCTGTTCCCACCCTTAGGTCTAAAGGGGAGAGGGGAGGAAATGGTCTTGCTTGAATTCGTGAGAGTTGACACCCTGGAGAAGGGGCCACCCACAGAAGCTGTGGGTGTGGAGGGATGGATACTGCCATGACAGGCACTCAAAGCAGGAAGGATCAGGAAGGAAATACCCCAGCCTCTTTCCCCTCTGACCCCCTGGTCTCCTTCTGGTGCCTTGCATTCACTGAATCCACCTGGCAACTAGTTGGCAAAAGAGCTTACTTAGTTCCTAGGGGGTCAGCATTTCAAGGCACAGAGCACAGCAGAGGCAGGTAGGGAGTGAATCTTAGGAATCAAACAATAATTTCACATTCCCTATCCTGAAGCCCTAAACATATTTTCCTATAGTCTCTCCTTATAAGTTTTAAAATTGTGTTTTACATATTTAGATTTAGTCCACCTGAAATGTAGTTTTTGGAGAAATACTAGGTACCTAATTTTATTTTATTTTTCATGAAGTTAACCAGGTGACCCTTAGCCATTTATTGAATAATCTGTTCTTTCCCATTGATCCATAATACCACCTCTGTCGTATATGTGTGGGTCAATTTCTATACTGTCAATTTTGTTCTGTTGATTTATTTATCCCTACAACACAACATTCTCTTTTAATTACTAGAAATTTATAATAAGCCTTGATACCTGACAGGAAATTTTGTTCTTTAAACTTATTACAGCTATATTTCACCCTTTGCTATTCCAGATGATTTCTGAATTTGCTTACCAAGTTCCATGAAAAAAAAATTGGGATTTAAATTGGAATTGTATTTAATTTATTGATGAGTTGAGGAGTAAGAGAAGTGATATTTATTTTTTTAAGATTTTTTATTTATTTATTAGAGAGCGAGAGCGAGCTTAAACAGGGGGAAGGGGCCAGGGGAGAGGACTCCCCACTGAGCCGGGAACCTGATGTGGGGCTTGATCCCAGGCCTCTGAGATCACGACCTGAGCCACCCAGGCACCCTGAGAGGTGATATTTATAAAGTATTAAGTATCCTTAATACTTTATAGTATTAAGTGTTATTTATAAAGTATTAAGTATTCTTGTCCATAAATGGTATCGTTCCCATTAATTCTGTTCTTTTCATCTGATGAACTTTTGGAAAGTTTCTATTTTCTCACTTTTCATTTTTGGCCAAATAGTAATTCTGGAGTCTTTATCTTTATAGCTGTTATTATCACTAAAACTAAAAGTATGATGTCTAACAGTTCTAAGTGGTAACAAATGAGAATGGATTAAAAATGAACATCTGATTCATTACAATTTTTGTCAACCATTTTGTAATTTGGGCCTTAATTTCTTAAATAACATTAAAAGGAAGTATAAATGCTGTTGAAATTACCTATATTATTCCCACAAAAGCTGGTTATCTGAATCCCCAGTGTGGACTCTCCATAATGAGGCTAAATGAATCACTGCAGTCAAAGTCAGGGAATCTGGCCCTTTTTCAGTGACTTTTTTTATGTGATGCTACTCTTTCACATTTATGTTTTCTTTTAAAAGAATCATCTTGAGGAATGATTAACTGTACGTATTGTGTGAGCAAACTCAAACTCATAGCGTGTACATTGATTTGTAACAGAACAGCACAGCAGTGGGCGTCTATGATATAAAGGATATTCTCGCGCTCTCCTTTCTAAATTTGGTGTCACAGATTCAACTTCTGTTTTTAAAAAGGGAAGTTACATATAGCTCATTCACACTATTATTTTCTCCTTAAAAGCCAGTTTCTCTGATAATTGCCCATGTAAGGAGTTTATATAACTCAAACAAGACTTCTCTAAGAAAACCGTTTTGAAACAAGTGTTGCTTAGCAAGATTAAATTTTTCGTTCAATATTTAAAGCATGTTTAGAAAAACAATTGACTGGCTACACGAGTGTATCTAAGGTGTTAGTGTTTATCTGGGATGCTTGCTTTAGTTCTTCCCACTTGACCTCACGCCGTGCATTTCTGAAATCTTAAATATTAAAAACTTTTAACTTAAAAATTTAACCTTTTTTCAATTGAAAGCAAGGGACCAGTGTGATTGGACAGTTGGATAATTTTGAAAAAATTGCTTATTCTCGTTTATTCTGGCAACAAGTCTTTTAATAAAATAGTCCTACATTGGTGACTAAAAGAAAAGTCTACACCATTTTACCTAGGTGTTACCTATCTTCCAGAAAACCCATAAAAATTCAAAGTGGCAAACAAGCTGATTCATTTTTAGTTGTATACTATGTTTACATTTAAACTGGGTTCTCTGGCCACATGTTTATTTTCTAATGATACCTCAGCCTGAACTTAGAGGCATTTCCTGGGCATCTATACACATTAAAGCTTTGCATTTTTTTTAACTTCTCAGAGTAGAATTTTTACAGCTGGGACTTCAAAAATGGCTTAAATATATTATTTACATTTCCCAAATTACCATAGTTCTTTTAAGTGACTTCTTTACTCACAGGTGACTTAAAGGCACACAATCCTAGGTAGTTTCTACAAGAGATATGAGACTATATATAGCAGAAAGTAGAATTTAGTCTAACCAGTCATATCAATGCTTGATTTTGGAACATAAAAGACAGTTGGCATTAGGTAATACTTTCAAAAAAATTATTTTTCCTGTCATCATTTTGCCAAGTTTTCTTGGGAGTTAATATTGGTTGATGATATTCGTAACATATTTGATTATTGGCGTATTTTTATATTCCATGACCATGAGGGCATGAAGGTGCCAGTAATAAGTGGTCATTTGAACCATTCAGGTAATCACTTGAAAATTTGGATAGGCAAGTCTTCACCACCACCACCACCACCCCCATAATTATCAAATGCTGCTGTGGTTTTAAATATCATTTGACCAAGACTTTTGATTCTTAAAGTAGGACGAGAAAATCTTTATAAAGAAGTACAGAAAGGTGGAATTATGGCACTAATTTATCTGTAAGGTTATTCCCCCAGTAGTGAGACTGTATCGATTAACAGTACTAGGTGAGTGCCCATTAGTCCTTGTAACTATATTAAACCCAATTGGTGTATTTTAGAATTGCGGGAAAGCAGTTACAAAGACAATATTATATTGCTCACAGTGATCCCTCTAATTATGAAGTTTCCCAAATACTACTTAAAAATACGTGTATATGGTTATTTATATGTGTACACACACACACACACACACACACACACACACACACACACACAGAGTTTAGTGAAAAGGTAGTGAGAGGAAAACATGAGCAGGAAAGATTAACCCCTTGAGTTTATGAAGGGGTTATAAACTCTTCAGCATTCTTGAAATTATTCATTTAGTGAAAACTTACAAATACCTACTGTGTCAGCTGCTGTTCTAGAAGCTAGAGACAAAGTGATAAACAAGAATGCCAGTTTTATGAACCATATTAGAAATAAGTGAGGGGTCTGAAGGGTGTGATGAGTTTTATTTCTTTTTCGTTGTGTTTATGGTTTATTAATTCTGTGGGCTAAACTAGGATGCTGACAAAGCCGAGGACAGGCAGGTCTGGAGTTCTTTGTATGAGGAGTACAGTTGTTACTTCATGACTCTAGGGTAAAGTTGAAGTAAAGTGGCGTCCAGATCCTGGCACATTGCTACCCTCCTGGTGGCCTCCGCATGTCAACTTTGGACATCCTGCCTGCAAACCATCCTCCCTGCTTGAGGAGTTCATACTCTTCTCAAGACCCTCAGCTTGGTCTTTCCTGGCTTCCACAACAATTTCCGTGAATGTTAGAAACCTCACAGCCTCCAGACCTTCTCTGTGCCTGGGAGTCAGCTTGATAAAGGCGTTCAGTTGGCAGGTCCATCTCCAAGCCTGTTTCCTCCTCTGTAAGATGTGAGAAGGAGTACCTTGTGCCTCGGCACAGGGAAGGTGCTATGAAGAGTGAACATGTAAACCCACGTGAAAATGCCTTCTAAACCATCCTGCTTCTAGCCAAGCACTGGGGGAGGGGGAAGGGGCTACAGATTTCCCAGCTCGGTGACTTGAACCATAATGGGTAACAGATCCGGGAGAATATGGATAGATTGCTCAAATCTGTCTTCTAGATAAGAAAATAATTCCAAGAACATAGCCTATTGGATAGAGCATATTATTGTTATTTGTACTTCTCTTTTCTTTTAGAAATGTGTGAATGTGAACATGGTTTTATATTCTACCAGTTTGAGCAGATTATCTCATTTGAGCCTAAAAAGCCCCCATGGGGGTAGTCTACATTGTGATCACTTTTTTATAGACTCCTAGCTCTGGGAGGGGGTTCCAGACATCTTTGAGCCTGAGCACCTCCTTCTGAAGGGCGTGACAGCAGGCCCCGTGATGCCAAGGGCCTGATTCAGCCTCCCTGCTGGCTGTGGCTGAGGAACCAGACCCGAAATCTCCTGACCGACAACCTGTGCTCTTTCCCCCAGAACCGGGGCTGACCCTAAATCTGTGACATAGCAGATTAAGAAACTAGAAAGTCAACAATCAATCATAGTTAAGTGATTTATTTGTACAAGATCTTCATACTCCTACTCCAGGTCTCATCCTCTCAGCAGGCTGGTCCCCAAGGACAAGGAAGGCCTGGAGGCCATACGATTTCTAACGTGTATTGATGTTTTCTGTGGATACCGGTAGTGCCAAGTGTCTTGAGAAGAGTATGAACTCCTCAAGAAAGGAAGCAGGTTTATACTCGAGTCGTATAGAGCCGACATGCAGAGGCCTCTGAGAGGGTAGTGCTGTGAGGGGACCTGGGACAAGGAGAGACGCTGGCGGACACCCCGTCCTTAGTGGAGCAGCGTCCAGCAGGAAGGCAACACTGGAGTTGTTACCAGCAAGGGCCTTCGCTTTGCCGCTGAGAAAAGGGGGAGAGCAAAAGCTGGAGTCTCTAGGAAGGGCTGCTCCCAACTGGACCTCACAGTTTATCTGAAGATTTTAATGGAAAATAGTGGCAATTGAAATAGGAAGGACATTAATGCCCCACAGAAGCTGTCTTTTCTAGTCATGGTTACCAGGGACTAACCACCAATGTTAGGGGGGAAAATGGTTTTAAAAGCATTTTCTTCAAATACTATCCTCAAGATTTTGTCCCAAATTGGGACTTAAATATTGTCAGATTTTTAAAAGAGAAGGCGGCATATCTCTAACAGAAGAATAGCCCTCTCTCAGAAGAACATAAGGGGCTGTCGATGCAAAGCAGGCCAGTAGTAATTAGGGAAGCTGTGCAAAAGCAGCCCTTCCCTGGAGTTAAAGTTCTGTTTGTGTGAACCGTGACCTTAGGGAGAAAGAAGGGGAAAAAACCTGACAGAAGTAGGTGGAGGAAGAGCCGGAAAGGCGTCCACAGAAGGAGATGTGTTAACACACTCCATTGCTAGAATGGAGTTTTCAGTGACCAGTGGTGCAAAGTACGGAACCTGTCCGTGCCATCTTCGTGAGAGAGTTGAGTCTTCCAAATCACCACGTCCAGTATCAACGCCTTGGTAATCAGTTAGGTGATGTGACTTCCAGAACTTTATTTTGAAGCTAACGGTTTTAAGTTATCAGTGAATGGGAAGTCCAGGTTCAGTAAGGATGGCTGTATTTTCCATGAAAAGATGATTGAGCCCAGCTGGCTGCAGACAATGTGTTTCAAGAACTGAAATGTTTATTTTATCTGATATTTATTTATTTATTTATTGCCATAAGACCAATATTTCCAAGGTACAGACGTGGATGATTACTACTAGTATTTCAAGTGGAACCTGAGAGATAAAATATAGTAAAAGAGAAAGAAAAAGTGAAGTTTAAAACTATTTTAAAGTCTTTGTTTCTCAGTTTATATAGCCAGCTCGTCCTGGTGTCATTTCTTGGGTGCATGCTAATTAAGTGCTAAAAGTGGCCTTCAGTTAGTGAAGTCTTCTAGTAGTTTGCAAGACATGTGAAGGCCCAGAAACTTTCAAAGAGAAGCAGTGAAGTGCAAACTAGTACCCAGAATACAAAGCAATGTTGAGAAGTACCTCTCTGAAACTAAACTAATGAGTATTTTTGCAAATTACCATCACCGTTCTATACTTACAAAAGCCATGTTTGTTTTCTCCCTAAACAGATATGTTCCCGATAGTTAAATGTGGATGCCTGGCCCAATTTCTTATATGTGAAAGTGAGAAGGAGAAACTCTAAACTCTAAATCCTGAGGGTAGGATTATTTTAAATGGGCTTTTAAATGTCCCACAGAGTGAGAGTGAAAACCACACTTACATTTTTACGAAACATTTCTTGTTCATTTGCTAGGAATAAGCAATGATTTTTTTTTTTTTTTAAATCATGCCATTGCATACTGAAGGGAGTTGACTTCAAAAGCTCAGGGAGGGCTTTTCCTTATCTTTGTGGAGTTGGGTTCCCAGGGCCAGGCAGGGGTTGCTGGGCCGGCTTGTGGGGGCTCCGCCTGGGGCAGGGGTGGTTAACCAGCTTGTGTGGGACCACATTAGCAGCTGTGGACGCTGCCACTTCATGCTTTGATGAAAGATACCAGAATCTGAAAGTGGGGGAAGTGGAACTCGTATGTAATGTGTACACTGTTAAGAGGTTACTGCCTTCAAAAGTATGGAAAGGTGAAAACCTTGTCACTCGAAAACTCAGGTTGCTCTCCTAAGAAGTCAGACCTTTCCTGAACAACATCCCTTAGCAGCATCACAGGTCCACTCTGGAGACAGAAAACTTGTCACTTTGATCTTAGTTCTTTTGTACAGGAGCACGGCACTTGGTAATCCATCTGCTAGGAAAATATCGAAGTGTCACAAAATTCTGCAAGTCTAACTCACTGCTAACTTCAATTCATGCATAACAGTTTAAATTCATTTTAGATTCAACAGAGCCTCTGGCCTCTGCTGCAAAGATATCACAGGAAGAGATTATTGCAGCTTCTATTTCAATGGTTTTTCCTTAAAGTGAGCGCTGAAAGTATAAGTGAGTGGGTGGTTAGGAAACTGTTAGTAGTTAGTGTTGTTTCTAAAAGGCAGAACTATGGAAATGAAAAATATCTTGGCTTCGCAGCTCTGCCACCCAGGCACAGACTGAGCCGGACCTGCGGAGGGCCCTGAGCATGTAATTTGGAGCGCCACTATAATGACACGTCCCAGAGATATCACAAATAATTAGCTTTTGGCATCGGTTATACTTGAAGAAAAATCTATAAGATTTTAATTATACTGAGGGCCAAGTAAAAACCTTTGTTATTTTCCTTCAAGATAAAACAAGAAACACGGTCTTCTCCACCAGCATTTTGCCCAGGCTTAATTTCAGTAAGACCATCAATTTGATTGATAACAAATCATTACGGAAGAGTTGAATAGGTCTAAACTTGTCTTGATGTTAACGACTTGTAATCACCTTTATGTTAGGTCTTAAAGCTTTATTATCTTTAAATATAACTAGTACAGTGAACCATTAAATGCCAAATATCTGAGATGATATTGATTGGGGTGGCAGCCAAAATTTTAAGGAGCCTGAATTACTTTTCCTCGCATCTTTGCACTGAACGCGCATGTGATTTTTAAAATAATCATTAATTTTCCAGGGGAGCTCTCTCTCTTTTCTTAGTGTTTTAAAATTCGCACCACTTAGGCATACACACCTTTCCCAATTAGTATAAATTTCCCTGCTACATGTAAGTAGTTCAAAGCCCATGCCTTCCTAAAGAGAGGGAAGAGGTTATCCACATGAAGCTTCTGGGCAGAGGACGGGGCCTCTGACCCCGCTGCGTCTCCAAGCCTGGCTTCCCTACCTGCGTGGGCTCTGCCAGCGCGGACAGCGGGCTGCCGGCTCTGCACCGTGTCGCGGCCGGCCACGAAGAATGTAACTCGGCTCCGTCCTACTCCGAAAGTACTGTTGACTTGGTGACCCATTTCGAGTGTTGGGCCGAGGCCGCCGCGCGCAAGGGGCGTTTTCTGACCCCGGCTCCAGCTGGAGCCCCCGTCCAGCCGTTCGGACATCTCTGCAGGCCACTGGTGCGTCCGGAGACGGGGGCGTCTGGGAGTGTCCCAGCTGCGGACGCTGCTGCCCCCCCGCTCTCCAGGGACGCCCGTCTCGAAAGCCGCGCAGGCAGCGTGGACGCCGTGCCTCGGGGTCGAATTTTTGCCCCTCACCTCCTGTCCCCCCTCCCCCGCGGGACCCTGCCCGCCCTGCTGACCGGCCCCAAGTTGCCGAATAGCTTAGATGCTTGTCATATTTGCGGTCGCGCGACTCAGCGGGCTGTGCGCGCGCTGCACTCGCCGCCGCCTTTGTCACTAGCCGCTCGGTTATTTGCATGAGTATTTTCTGGTGTGTGAGGGGATTATTGATGGTTAGTTGTGGTCCCCTGGCCGGAGTGTCTCTTTTCCTCTCACCATCTCCTTAAGCCTTTCCTTAAGAGAAAATAAAGGGCGCGCCGGCCGGAGAGGGAGCCGTGGGCGGCGCTGCCACCCGACGTCTCCCGTGCTCTGCCTGCCCCTTCCTGCTCCTGCGGCGGCCGGGGCCCGGCTCGGCATTTATCTCGCCTCCCGGGACCGCCGGGGGAGGGGGCGGGGCCGGGGGAGGGGCGGGGCCTGCTGAGCCCGGGGCCCGGAGCTCGCGGGAGGCTCGCTGGCCGCACGTCACTCCTGCACAGCGAGTGCTGGAGCACGAGCTGCCGCTCGCTCGGTCAGGGCGCCCCCTCCGCCCGCCTCCCGCTTCCTCCTCCGCTGCCTGCCTGCCGCCGCCGCCGCCGCCGCCTCCACCATTGTATAATGCTCCGAGCGCGCCGGCAGAGGACTGCGGAGTCTTAGCTTGGGTACTCGTCTCCTGCCCGCTCCCCGGCGCCACCCTCGGGCCCCCGGAGCGGGGACTCCGCATGGAGAGGGAGTAGCTTGAGGAGTGGGCAGAAACCCCTCCTGATGCGTTAGTTCCCAGGTGGAGCTGCATGTGGTAAGTTCTCCGGGCGCCAGGCTGGAGGGGATCCTCGGATGCGCCGGGCTCCCGATGGGTGGGGGGCGGCGTTGGGACCTGGCCAGGGCCGGGAGAGCCTGGAGGGCGGAGGAGGGGCCCGAGCGGCCGCGAGGGTCGCGGGCGCCTCGGCTAGAGGGACCTGGCCTGGTGCAGGTACCCGGAGGAGCGCTCCCTCCCACTGCTTCCCGGCCCCGCAACCCTTAGACCTCCCGGCCGGGGGCCGGGGACCCCCAGCGTACGCGGACAGATCTGCTGGGGGAAGGGCAGGGGACGGGCAGTCACGGACCCGGGTCAGGAGGGGGTCGGGAGCTAACCGGAGCCCAGCAATGGGGCGGAGGGAGCTTGGAGCTGTCGCTTTTCCAGCTGGGATGTGTGTGCGTGTTGTCGCCGTTGTGTTGTTGTGAACGTAGGAGACTTTTTTTTTTTTTTTTTTTTTAAAGCTCGGATTGCTTGAGTGAAGGCTGGTTCACTTTTGGGTTCCGTGACCGGGTTTGCATCCAACTTGATATAGTGTGTTTCTGTGAGTTTCCCTGTGTTTTTAGCTTGAAAACATCCCTCTGTACCCTCCTTTCGCCCGTGACAAGTGAATTGATTTTGAATATATGTGTGTGTTAAACTTAACGTCTCACTGGCTTTTAAGTTAGAAATCTACAAGTCATCTTGGTGGTAACCGCCTATGACTGAAAGGGAGGGGGCTGAGGGGAGCCAGCTGTCCCTGGCCCTGGACTTTGTACCATTAAGACAGAGGGTGCCGTCAGAGGGCCATTGCATCTAGAGAAAATCGTAAGTTCTTATTTTTATTCTCGGCCATCAGTTAGTTTACCTTTAGCAGAAGTAGTGGTAATAGATTAAGATGGGAGTAGTGTTTTGGGTTTAGTCTTAAATTTCACAAAAAGATTAGGTATAGTTTGTCTTAGAATAACTTTTTGCTCTCAAACTGTTTAGTTTCAGGATGTTTTGGGTGGTAGAAAGTAAGTTTTTACAGGCACTGAATGGGGAAGGGCAGTCAGCAGGGTGAGACATACAGCCTCAGACTATAGCAGTTTTTGTCTGAATCGAATTGGGTAGCCCCAGTTAGTCTTAAGGAAGACAGTAAATGTTTTCAAGCTTTGTTCTTGAAATATGCTTTTTGATTTCCCAATATATGTTAAGAAATGTCTATAATGTGTGTAAAGAACCTAGAAGTCGTAGCAGCCAATAGGATCCCTGAGGCCTTAAGTTTTCAAAGTAGCATTTTATAATTAGGGACTAGTCTCTGACAAGATTGAAGTGGGCTCTTGGCTCCACTCAACCCCTGGAGGACAGTCCACCTGAGAGCCTCTTCATTGTTTTGCTGAGGAGGGTGAAGGGGATAGTTGCTCAGCTAACCAGAAGGCATGCCTCACTCCAGGAGCTCCTCCCATTGCTCCCACTTTTTATAGCAGTCTATTCTGATTTGAGCAAGCGAGGGTGTGCTGTGAGGGTGAAAATACCCATCAGAAGACCCAGCTTCTGGCCTGAGCAAGAATAGCTTGTTCATGGATCTCTGCTTTCATGTTAATTTTATCAGGTTTTTTTTGTAGAAAAAAAAGACATGTGTTAGAAAGTTTTCCTTGCCTCACTGATTTACTTAGAGGAATTATATGTTAATGTAAAGTTGTTTATGTCGTTCATCAAGTTTGGAAGCCCTGAAAATAATTTTTAGTCCCCCCCCCCATTAAGATGTACATAGCCGTGTTGCTTGCTGTCAGGTGAGAAATCCAATAAAATGGATTAGACAGCCTTTTTTTTTTTTCCTTTTTTGACACTTAGTCTGTTCCTTGCTTTATAACAACAGGTAGGAGAGAGGACTCACATTTTAGAATACCAACCAAGTGTACAAAAAGCTGTGTCCTAAGGAACAGTGTTATTGTCGGGCAAGTGTCACAACTTCTTAGGTAACAGCTGCTCAGGCTTGTTTCCCTTAAGAACTAAGGGAAGGATATTCATTCAGGTTTTGAAATTCTTTAGGCTCCTGTTTACTGAATTGTCCCCCTTGGAAACTTTTTTAGTGAGAAACTGAGATATAAATTTTACCCAGTTGCCATGCACTGAATTATTAATAATGAGCATATAGAAAAAAGTAAAAGTTTTGCTATTTTAAAACTCACTCAAATTTATGTAACAACTGGTACTTTTGGCATCCACTATTTTAAATAATGCTCCAGTGGCAGAATAAAAGTACAACAGTACTTTAGAAAGACACATACACAAAACATAAAAAAGGTATGGGGGAGGTAAAAAATACAGACACATGCATAAAGGTTTTTTGGGGGGGGGTCAAATAAAGTAGCTTACTACAAATTATCAGTATCAAATTATACTACAAGGCTACCGTCTGTCAAAATACTTCACATTTTAATTAACTCAGAAAGGTAAAAGCTACAACAGAAACTTTTTGAGTTTGTTTTTGCTGTGGTTTCTTGTTAAAGAACACTAGTAAAAGCATGGAGCTTTATATTTCATTTATATCAGAAAAATCAAGATCACTGTCACTATATATGTAGATTAAAAACACGTAGAGATAAATATGGTATTTAGGAGTGTGAACTTTAATTCACTTGTAGAATTGTTTGAAAACTTTGTTGCTACAGAAAGTTCGTATTTATTGTAGGAGATGGCTCTAGTTGCAGTAGTTTCTTGGCCAAGGACAGAAAGAGAAAGAGAGAGGTCTCTTTGACGACTGAGTCCAAAGATCACATATATGCCAAAGGTACCAGAGGGCAAGCTTCAGTTTTAAGTGAAAAGTGGCCTTGCAGGAAGGGTAACACCTCCCTTCTTAGGTCTTTCCATTAATTATCGCTGACCAACAGAACATACAAAATTCTGCGGCCACTTGCACATGCAGAAACCATAATTTTCTGTCTCCTGTGAATATCATTACTTACACAAATGATAGAAACCCATAACCTAGGACTCCTGCTTAAAAAGTATGTGGATATTTAATTTAGTTTTAATATTCTCGAAGGAAACAGCTACTAACCAGAGTTGGCGTGTCTTAAAAAAAAAATTGTCTCCAATGGCCAGTGCAATTGGTATGAAAAGCAAACTTCTACCCTCCGTGCAGATGCTGGGAAACCCTGTGAACAGAACTGTCCCCTGGAGCGCCCATCACTCATTGTGTGGAGCAGTGTCTTTCTCCACGAGCACTGTGTGGCAGTTCATTCTTTGTATGAATCTGTGAATGGCATATGTCAGGCCAATAAGACGACATTCCTATTCTGGGTAATAAATAGATGCCTTGTGTTTTTTTTTTTTTTTCTTTTTCTTTCTTTTTTTTTTTCTTGAAGATCATGAGACAAACAAAACATGCTTGGCTGTCTAAAAATTTTCATTGAAACACAAATAAATTTCAAAATAAAAACATCACAATATCTTCGAAAAACATGACTTTTAACAGGACAAAACAAATGCTTATCATTTAAACGAAGCACTTCATATAGACAATGCAAACTCCCTTTTGGAAATTCTGCTCTCTTTGTGGTCTGAGGGCTCCCAAAGCTGGAAGGGCTCATTTGTCTCCTCTCAAGGTCTTCTGTCCCTCATCTGAACTTAATTGGAAATACCTGCCAGGATTCACTGACACAGACATCACACTTTGATTTATGTATTTTAGAAATCCGGGGTCACATAAGCCGTGGTCTCTACCCATGGCCGCTCTCTGTTCAGAATGGAGTCGGCATCGGCTCGCCTGTCTGGCTTCCCCTTACACTTGCACTCTGCGTGTGCAGTGCTGGCCCTGCCTCTGAGCAGGGACGGCAGAACGAGGGGTGAGTGTGCCCGGCCCGGCGCCGCCCTGAGTGGAGCGAGCTATGCGGATGCGTGGGGTGGGGGCTGGAGGGAGGAGAGTGGAGGGCAGGGCTGGAGCCACCGTGCAACTGCTACAGCAGGTCTGACTAGTTTTAGGTGCCCAAAGGCAGCTTTGTTTCTCTAGTGACTCCAGGTAGCTGCAAACCTAAGTTCTTAAAACTAATTCATGTCTGCATTACTATCTTTTTGTCTCTCTGCAAAAACCTGTAACTTTGCAGAGGTACTAAGTGGTTCTCAGGTTTTTGCTGTAACAACCTTCATAGGCTGGTAACTGACAAGAAGCCCCCAAACCAAGCATTTTTTGTGGTTCTAGGAGTTTCATGTAGAGTAGTGAAGGGGAAGGGATTCTGGCTCTTAAACATGAACACTCATGTTTGTAGTGGGCTCTGTGAATCTGTTGAACAAAAGTAAAAAGAACTACTTGGATGTGCCATGGTCAGAAAGTTACACGCGGATATGCCACTTGCTGCAGATCAACCTTCAGCTCCTTGCTCTCCTCTCCTGGCTGGCTGCTTATCGTTCCACGCCACGCCGCAGCTCCTGGGGCTTCGAGCAGGGCTGCCGGAGTACCCCACCCTGGTGTTTAGAAGTGTTGCCGGAGTTAAACTCAGTGAATCTCAAAGTCCCAAGGTCATCTCTACACCAGAGCAGGTTTGCATAAAATTCTAGCCACACGAACGAGATAATGACGTGGCAACTGTTTTACACTGATCCTCCCTGAGTGGTTATCCCGTTTTATAATAGTACGTGATACAGATTTGCTTTTCAGATTTCTGACCTTTTTTGAGGAGAGAACCTCCATGTGCTGTTCGGTGTGTTCCCTGCTGTCACAGAGAAGTGATACAGCAGAGGTATTTCAGCTCTGTGGTCTGCAGCTGAAGAAGAAATTTTTGTGCTGCCTCTCTGCTTGTCATGAACTTGGTGATGGTCTCTTCAGAGTAGTTTTTAAAACAGGCTGATTTTTTAAAAAATATTTTTTACCACATCCAGAAATGTAAAGTAAAATAGATTTCACCTGATGATGATTGTTAGCGGTCTAATGGTCACTGGTTTACAAATTAAAAGTGTGGATTCTTCAAGTGGCACCTGCCTTCTTCAGAAACTCCTGAAGATAGGCAGGCTGAATGGAATGTTAGGGGTAGCGAGTGTGGTAGGCTGGAGGCCGGCTCTCCTTAGGGATCATTGAAGAGCTTTGAAGTGTTAAGAGGTTGGTTCCTTAGAAAATAAATATTTATAACATTCAGTGTGGTACTCTGAATATTTTTATTGTCTTTGACTAAGTGATTTTGTGTTCCATGGGTCATTAATTATCAATATGCAGAAGTCCTCAGAAAGAAATATTTTATCTCAAAGTAGACCCAAAGTAATTATTTTTAAAAATGAATGGCTGGCATATTTACAAAGTATCATTCACTGTTCTCAAGTTTAGTTTGTATCCTCATTTTCTTTTCTCTACTTTGTGAATTATTTGAGTATATGATATAAAGTTTAAATTGTCTTTGTAAAACCTTATCACTAGCCTCCCTAATTCTTAGGAATAACTAAAATACACATGCTGATTCTGAGTATGGATTTCCCTTATATGGGACTGCAACATACACAGTTGAATACTGTGTGTCTTACGTGTATTTCTATTATCCTATCTTTTATGTGTCTCTTAAGTCTACTTCTATTATCCTATACCTTCAATTTTTATACTCTCATGTATGTTATGTTGTAGACATTTCTTTTAAAGAATCCAGATTTGGACCATACAGTACAATGTTCAGTTTTACTCATTAAGGAAATAAAAAAAATAACTAGACTGCATGTGGAAGTTAAAAGATGAAATATGTTCTATATTTTATAACATGTCTTCTTTAAAATGATTTTTCACAGTAATAAAGCATTCTGAATTTGAACACAAAGAAGATTAAAAACTACTCATTGTCTGTAAGAAACACTTCTATAAAAACGCTTCCTGATGTAGTATACATACTTAGTTTCTGTTAGTTTCATTCAGTGGCAAGTAGTTGGCTAACAAAACCTGGAAGGCAACCTTTTGTATAACTAAACGAACAGTGTTATTTTATGCAGATTCATTCTAACAAATTACATTAGCCTGTGTTAGTGTGACTTTTATAGATCTGATGGCCCTCTTTTTTAAAAATACAGAAAACTGTCACTTAACTTTTGGCAAAGCATTTGGTTTCTACCCTAAGCCTTTTATTCCCCCTGACATTGTTTATTATGGGTCTCCAATGTGAGGGGAAAAACAAGGTATCTTTGGGGAAAAGACGCTACAGAAGGGTTGAAACCAGAATCCCATCCAAGCAATTATAAATACAGGAGAAAAAAATATTTTCATTATGCACGGGAATGGGGGTGGGGCAAGGCTGGCTAGCCTTTACAGGCACATTATCTTAAGAGAAAGAAAGAAATTAAAATCTAAGAGTTTTTTTTCCTTAATTGATAATGAGTCTTTAGATTCAGCATGTTAAAGATGTTCCTGACACCAAATTAGCATGAATTAGCATCATAATTTAAATGATTATAATAAATTATTATAAATAGTATGTTTATATTTACAAAGTTTCAAATGGAAAGATCGGTGATAATAGCTAATTGCTTATGGACATTATTATGGAACATACAACAACATAGAACCTCAACTTGTAATTTCAGTAGAAAAAAATTTCAGCAGGTAGTTACACAGTAACTGGTTTCATTATCTCTCTAAGGTCAACTTTGTTACATTTTACAATTAAATGGCTCCTCCCCGATATCCTTTATGAAGTTTTCCCAAATAACTGCCTGAAGCCGTATCTGTTCAGTGTGGAAGTACTTTCCTTTTCTTAAGAAGCAATAGGATTATTGAAGGCTTTTCAATAGTGGTAAAATTCTTAATGCTAACATTGAGACGAACTCACTGTGTGGTTGGGAGTCCACTTTAGGACCTCCACTGGCAATTTTGAACTGTTGGCTTTTCCAAGTCCTCACCTTATGACTTGGGTTTGTATGTTTGTTGTTGTTGTTGTGTATTCTCCCTTCAGGAATCCTCCAGGGGTTTTAACCATGGTTTTTGAAACATCATTGTCACATACATAGGCAGCAGCCTTTTCTATGTACGGTATTTTCAGAGTCTGAACCATAGTATAACATAATTTAGTTTGGTCTTAGCAAGGCTCTTGGCTTGCTTAGCACTGTCCTGTGGAGACTGGAATTTGGGAACAGTCTCGGAGGGGTGTATACTTTGAGAGATCTATAGGTGGAATTGCAGTAGTAATCAGACTTCAGGCGCGCCTTATTGCTCTGCTGCGCCCCCTTGTGGCTGGATGTGATGTGCTGTCTTTCAGAGTTTGAAAGGGGTTGGCGTGTACTGGGCTTGCTTGTTTACATGGAGCATTAGTAGCTTTCTTCTGTGTAAACTAAACTATCAAGTTATAGAATAGTTCTCGCTGAGGGTGTAGATAATTTATTGTGCTTATTCAATTTTTTGAATTCGTAGCATTTTAAACATATGTATTGATGTGTTGCGTTTTTAACTTTTTATTATGGAAAATTCCAAACACCCAAAAGTAGAGGAAGAGTGTAATGCATCCCCTTGTACTTATTACCCAGTTTCAACAGTTGTCAACATTTTGTCAGTTTTGTTTCATCTATGTGGCCAGTTTTGTTTTTCTAGAGGATTTAAAAGCAAATCCAGGCATCATATATTGATTATGTTTTTGTTAAACTGAAGTTCAGAATCCGTATATTTTGGCTTGATCTTTTACTTTAAGGGTATGGTGCTTTTAGCCAGAATCCTTAGGTAAAATGAAATAATTGTTAGCATTTCCACTGTCTTTGGAAGAAGGCGACTGGTGTCCCAGCTTAAGAGTTAGCTTTAAAACCTAAAATTCCCAACTGGTAGAGGAACCAATTAGACAGGATATTAGAAACATTTTATCCTACTTAACAGTTACATTCGACAAAGCCCATTTTTCTTTCCAGATGTTTATTAACAAGGCCATAATATAGTCCAAAGAAATAGTTACTTGAAACATTCTCTCCCAGAATTTGAGTCTGGTTTGCCTACTAAATGCAGTTAGTTGTTAACGTTTAAATTTTTCCTTTTCCTTTTCCAAGAGAAAAGATGATATTTGACAAACCAGCAGTGTCTGAAACGGTCTTCAGTTTAATGGGAGCATGGAAGCAAAAATCCTGAGAGGGAAAGCTAGAGTGTCTTGAAACGTGGACTTTAGGAGACATTCCCAAACAGTAAAAGTGTTTTTGTTTTTATTTATTTAGTTAGTTTAGTTTAGTTAGAGGTGGACTTCCTGGCCGAATTTCGGTTTTCTCTCTGGGCTTTAAGGCGCTGTCAGCAAAGCAGAGCGGATTGTTCCCTGGGTCTCCGTGGAAATGCGGCGTGATGAGCGGCGAGCAGCCGGTGCGGTGCCCCGCGGCCCCGAGCCCCCTGCGCAGCGGGGAGAGCCGGGAGGAGGCGCCGCCGCAAACAGTGGTGTCGGGTTACAGCTGCAGAATAGCGCCCGAGCGCGCCTAACTGGCTTCATCTAGTGACTGGCTTCATAATTACATTGCTGATTTGTTAGGGAAGGCTTTGTCTTACTTACCAATTAGCATGGATGTTACTGCAGGGACCTCATCCTGGATGAGCTTTGGTCGTTTTTTTTTTTTGTTTTGTTTTGTTTTGGTCTGTTTAAAAAAAAAAAAAAACCTTTCCCGAAGCAGGCAGCTTTAGGGGTTCTGTTACTAACACTCCCCCGGGCTTCTGGGAGTCCTTACCCTGTCTGTAAATAAGCAGAGAGGCTTTCTCCCCATTGGAATTTTGCCCCTGTTTCCGCCATTCCCTGAGGCCAGAGGCAGTCACTTTGGGGTCTGAAGGCAGCCTTTGGGAGGGCTGATTCCACACACATGCCCCCCTTTCTGCACCCTCCCGATCTCCCCCACCCACGCCCCCACCCACGCCCGCACTGGGGGGTCTGTCCCCACTGCGGGGAGCCGCGTGGTGCATGGCACAGCCGTGGATAGTGAGCCCTTGGACGACTGGGCCTGTTTCTGTTCGCTGTTTCTGTGATCCTCCCCCCCCAACCCCCCACCCCCCTCTACCACGTCCTTTTCAGGGTGGCCTTTTTGTTCTCCGGGTGTGTTTTGTTGTTACGGGGGGGGGGGGTGTTAGAAGCATAGACATTATCAGATTTCTGAGTCCTGTGTGTTTTTTAAGGTGTAATATTTTAACAGTGTAGAAAGTTGTCTAAGCAAATGTGGCTTCCCCCCATTGAAGTTGGATCGGGCTTTTCCTTCCTGCCTGGGAGTTGCTGTGTGACAATCTGACAGCGGAAGAACCATTTCTCAGAGTTCTGCCCTGTGGCTGGTGGGAGGTGTCCTCTCTCAGGCACAGAAGCTCTCTGTTTGGACCACCTCAAACACAGGATCCAGAATGCATCTTAAGGCAAGTATTTGGGGTGAGAAGAGAAATGAGAATATTCCGTGTCTCAGAAGTTGTTTCAGAGCCAGTTCTCTGGCCGGCCTCTCTCTGGGTCTTGGAAGTCTGTCACACACAATAATTTTGCCAGGGGCACTCCTTCCTTCTACCACTACCCCCAAAAGAAACTGAAAGAATGTGTGTGTTTCCACTCAAAGGGCTGTGGGTTTTGGCAGCACAGGATGTCAGATGAGGAAATAGCCCCTGCTAGCCTTTTCGAAGACACTTGTCACACATTTTCTCTTAGCTGCTTTTTTCTTCAAATGAGGTTGATCCATGAGGACAAACCATTGTTCTGAATTGTTGGCATCACTGTATATGTCTCATTTTTATGATTTTTAGTGTCAGCATTGGTACTTCTGTACCCTTCAGCAGCCACTGGTCACATTGGAGGATGTAGTTGAAGAGATTAAGGATATGGCTTCTCACAGCTCCCCTTTGAACTGGGAGCCTTTTTCTTGAGAGCTATTAACTCGTGTTTTTAAAACATTTTTATTAAAGTACAGCATGCATACAGAAACATGCACAGATCCTAAGCCTATAGGCTGGTGACCAGCTCCCCGGAAGCCGCGGCCCCCTTGGAACTACCCTTTCCTGACTGCAGACACCATGGCTTAGCTCTGCCTCGTTAACCGACTTTTAAAACAACATGTCACTTAATCGTGAAGCCTGCTACACTCCCGAGAAGGGAAAACGGTGGCTTTCTAGTTTTTATTTACCGGTACAAAAGGAAATTGGAACAGGCTCTTGAAAATGTGCACAGGTTTGAACCCATTGGGCCTTGAGGTGTTTTGAAGTAATGATTTACACCCTTTTTTGACCAGCACATAGTCAGAAAGTCAGCCCTCACGGTGGGCTGAGGAGGCTTCCCATTCAGGCCCCCACAGGACCCAGCAGGGATGCTGCCCACAGGAGCAGCACTGCCTTCCGTGGGCCTGTCTTTGGGAGGCCACAGAGGGCTGTGGAAAGCCTGCAGGTTAAAGCAACGGGTTGTGGGGGTGGGGGGATGACAGACGTAGTAGTTTGCAAAAGTAGATTTAATATTCTTAATTTAAATTTAACACTTATTTTTGACAGTTTAAATAGGGGAGAGGGTTTTTTTTTTTTTAATTTTAAGGCATAGCTTTTAAAAAGTTGAAACATTGAGTTAAAGAGAACTTTTTGGGTTTTTTTTTAAGTTTGCATTTTGTCCTTAATGCCTTAAAAGCTATGAAATGTTAGCCTTTTAACACACAGGTAACACATAGGTATTGTTTCAGTTCCTTTTTGGACGCTGGGCTTAAGGCGTCACTACCTTGCACTCTAAGATCACAGCAAGAAGAATCTGGGTCCCACTGAGCCAGTGGGATCTGATGTATCAGGCTGAGAACCTGGGCTTTACCATGAAAATTGAGCTGAAGACACCTTAATTCTGCATAGAGCTTTTTTTTTTTTTTTTAAATGTCAGTTGTCAGTTGCCATTGCAAAAACTCTGTTCATTTCTTTTTTTTTTTTTCTTACTTGCTTAGACACAAATAGGGAAGACCTTTGGACTCCAGATTAATTGGGTAAAAATATCCACAGGCTTAAACATGAAATGGCTGGATGCGAAAAAGAGGAAGTTGTGGTTCTGGAAATAGGGTCCCCAGACCAGCATTACCTGGAAACCTGGAAAGGCATTCTTGGGCCCCCACTAGACCTGCTGAATGAGAATCTTGGGGCTAGGGCGTCAGCATTCTTTGTTACAAGCCCTTGAGATGAGTCGGATACTCACCCAAGTTTGAGGAGTGTGAAAGGCATTCACAGCCTTCTGAGCTAAGGCTTCCCTGCCTACCGGATGTGCCTCAGTCCCACCACTTTGCCTTACCCACGTCCCACCCCGTACAGCTGTCACCTCTGAGGTCTGTTCAGTTCTCCTCTTTCTCAGACCCTCCCTCCCATGCACAGTTCACACTCAGGGACAAAGACAACACACATCTCTGTGTCTTACAGTTCTCTGGCTGTCCCTCAGAGTCTTTCCTCATTCTTTCCATTTCCACTCATTTAGTCAGCTACTGTTTATGGGGCATCTTCTGTGTGTCCGGGACTGCCCAGTCCTGAGGATACAGAGATGAATGAGACTGAGTCTATGCCCTCATGGGGCTTACTGTCTGGATTAGGAAACAGGCATTAAGTGACAATTACACCTTAAATTTAAATCTCAAATCCTGTCTCCAGAAATCTTTTCTGATCACCCCAGCTCATAATAACCTCAGACGCCTTGCTATGGGGAGTCAGTCAAAATCTGGAAGTGTAGGGGCGCCTGGGTGGCTCAGTCGGGTAAGCAGCCAATGCTTGATTTTAGCTCAGTTCACGATCTTAGGGTCCTGGGATCAGCACCACATCCAGCTCTAGGCTTAGCGGGGAGTCTGCTTAAAGATTCTCTCTCCCTCCCCCTCCGCCTGCCCGCACCCCCCCTTTCTCTTAAATAAATAAATAAATCTTAAAAAAAAAATCTGGAAGTGCAAACACCCCCCCCATAGTGAGGTAATATAGGCCCCTGTGTTGTCCTTTTTCTTCTGAGGAGTGTTCTAGTGACCCTTTGTTACTTTTGATCATTTGCACAAGTAGATTGTAGCTTTTGAGGGCAGGGTCCTTTCTGAAGAAAGTTGTGCAATTGAAAGCCAGGTTTGGTATATAGAGTTGTATTCGGTATTAAACTTACTAGAAAACTCCGGAAGAGAAGTTTTCATTCATATTGCTACTTATGAGTTTTGCTCTTTATTTTCAAAGCTCAGTTTGCTGTAGTAAATACTTGCTAAAATTTATGCTAAGAAAATCAGGATGCTAGGAGTTCGTTCCTAACAGGTTTATTGGAAAGAAGGGTGTTTTATCATGAACCTTATATTAAGAACCACCAAATATCCAAGAGAAGTGGTTGGTTTTAGGCTTTAGGCTCCTGTCCGGAGAGGCAGAAAATGGAGGAAGCAACCACATCCTTCCTCCATGTGTGTGGGGGGTCTCTCACCAGCTCTGAAGTTGAGGGTCTGTTTTGGATCTTTGAAAAATTGGGTAGAAGACGTGTGTTTTGAGCTGAAGTCTTCCCAAGCCAAGAGAGGAGACAAAGAGGGGTGTCAGGTCTCCAGATGGCCTAGAAGCCACACTTGTCACAAGCCCCTCCTTTCGGTGAACTTCAGGTGCATATTCCCGGTGTCGGTGTCAGTGCTCCACAGCCACAGGGCCTCCGGGGCAGGAACAGCCGAACACCCTCTTCTCCAGTGTTACCTTGAAGCCCTTAATGAGGCCCAGCCACCGCTTTGAGCTGCAGCCTAGTGAGGCCTTTTAAAAGGTCACGTGCCTCTCCAATAGCCTGCTTTAAAGAGCTATTGTGATTTTCGTAGCCTGCCCGAGGAAAGAGGCTTCTGAGGAGCTGCGGAGCCTGGCTTCGGCCAGCCGGCCAGCCGAGCTCCAGGCCCAGAGACACCATTTGGCTTTTTGCCCTCGGGTTCTTGAGTGGCTTGTCTTTTCTTCTTTGAACCGTGCCCTGCTCCAGGAGGTGGTCATTAACACCCGCAAGGAGAGTGAGAGTTCTCAACCCCCCCCCCCAGGAGCTGGAGGCCCCTTTCCAGCGTGGTCAGTGGGAAGACTTGACTCAGACAATGTGTTAAGCAAATTCTGGAAAAACTTGAACCTTTAAAAATGTTTTAAATCTAAAGTCTTTAAGTGAAAATGTGGACTTGATTTTATTATGTTGCATTTTTTTCCTTTCTATAAAAATTTCGATAGAATCAGGATTACAAATCGGGATTGTGTGCGTTTTGCAATCTCACTGGGTGTGTGGAGCCAGTTTTGCCTCATAAAATGCTATAGAGAAATGAAGGCAAACCTGCTTTCAGACACTCTATCATGGGTTCTTATTTACACGTCTGAAAAGCATCCAAGCTTCGATTTGTCTATCCTGCTCACAAATTTTGCTTACAAGGGTCCTCCTCCTTCCCCTTCCAGCATTACAACATCTTATCAGGCTGTTCCTAAATCATCAGGATTATCATACAGCTATGACCAGCTGGATCATTCTAATTGGAAATTAAGTGCTTCTCACATTGAAATCTCTCCGAAAACATCGCCACTGATCTCCTTCAGCTGTGGGAGTTCTGCTAAATGCCTAGTACTGCATGCTTGGTAAATATTCAAGTTTTATGGATTCAGTGATAATTTCTAGAGAAGTAATCCTTATTGAGAAAGTTATTGAGAGAGTTCTATTGTTTATTCTGGCAACAACTCTTTAAAAGACAACCCTATATTGATGGCTAAAAGAAAAAGAAAGTCTACACCGTCTTAGCTGTTCCCTCTCCTCCAGAAAACCAGTAAAAATTCCAAGTGGCAGTGAGCTTGCTGGTTTGTTTTTAGTTGTTTGTTATTTGTTTTTGGTTTACATTTTGGGACAGTGCTTCTCAAACTTTTTGTGATGAAGAACCTTCTTGTTTGTTTTTTCCTTCTTCATAGATAAATACTTCAGTAAAATATAAAAATACTAGAGAAATGAAATTAAAGTGCAAAGACAAAAATAGAAGCGTCGTTTTAGAAATTAGATTTACAGACTTACAATTACTCTGCAAATTTGCTGTAAATGTTTCTAAATAATACAGTATCTCTGTTTAACTCATCATGGGCCAGTAACAGTTCACAGACTGGCACCTTCTACAGACCACACTTTGAGCAACGCTGTTTTAGGGTGGCTTGTCTGCATTTGTGTCCTCTCACAGAGATTTACATGTATTGGGTACGATTACATTATAACCCATACCATAAACCATCTAACAGCTTTATAGTAAGAATTAAATGCACTTGGTGAGCTCTTTGGCAAAAGTGAAATTTTCCTAGAAATGAATATTTAAATGCTTAAGTTTTAGGCAGATACAAACAGTATAACTGTTTCAAAACACAGTCGTCCTGTAACACTTCTCAGGCATAAAGGAGAAAGTGTTTTGTAATGTGAAATGAAATCACCTCCTCTCTGATTCACACTCAAGTTTAAATGAGCACAGATACTTTAGATAGGAAATGTTCTATGCAAAGTATATTTACAAATGAGACTTTTTAGCATGAAACAGTAGGAAATGTTTTTGTCATGTGAAGTGGTAGATACAAGAGTTATTACCACCATATCTTCCTTGCCTCAGAGAACATTGTGGGACTGGTCTTTGGTTCTTGTGATTGACATCCATTTTCTTAATGTTTCCATGAGGGAAAGTGTTCCATACAAGTAACTGTACATTCTTTATGAACATTAACAAATCCTCAAGCTGACTCTGACGTTGCTGGGTTTCAGCTGTCCTTCTCTCCTGGGGACTGAGGCGTGTGAAGGCGGTCACTGCAGGTGGAACTCATGTGTTTGTCTGCTTGGTGGTGGCGGTGGGGGTGAGGGGGGAGGCCGGGCAGCGTGGCCTTCCTTAACAAAGTGTGGCAGGGAAGATCTGTGAAGTTTTATTATGGTCAGCCTTATTCCTTTAGGATGAGTCTCAACTCAAAATGATAATGAGGTGTAGGAGACGATATTCAGCCCCTTGAAGACCAGGCTTTATTCATTTGCGGGACTACCCACTTTCTCCCACTTTCTGGCAGAGTGCCCAAGACAGCATAGATGCAGAATGAGTAAAATATAAAGGACTGAATGAGGCTTCATGAAAATCAGCAGAAGCAATTCAGTAAAAAGGCAAGTCGCTTTTAGAAGAAAAATTGGATAAGTACAAACTACTTGTGTATATGAAGATATCAGTGAGTGAGTGGCACTGAGGAGGGGATTAACTCTTGCCTATGGGGAAGTGCTACAGAGGTGGGGGGGGCGGGGAGCAGGCACAGGCCTGGTGTAATGAGAACCACATCTCCTGGTCTGGACGGCAGAAGAACAACTTTCTTGATTAAATGGTTAGCAAGTGAGCTCTATGGGGCGAAGACCAGTGGGCTTGCAGTTGTTTTGTTTAGACGGTAGAAGTTCTGAAAGGAAGGACCACTCTCCAGAAGGTGTAACCAGCCGAGGGGGTCTTCATTGAGGCCAGAGCAGGCAAGGAGGTGGGGGCAGCAGGCGAGGTGGGGCAGGAGTTAAAATTCGAGCCATTCCCAAATGCTCAAGGTCTGAGATATGAGGTGGTTGTTTTTTTGAAATACGTATATATCTCTGGAATCACAGTAGGTATTTTGTTACGAAATGGCTCACGTTACTCAAACAGTAATGCTTATAATCAGAACAAATTACTTTTAAATTCGTCCACTTGCGTTCAGACGTAACAGTATGCAATCAAATTGAGGCATTGGAACTTGGGCTGGGAAAGCCACATTCCTCCACTTTCTTCTAGGCTGAAAAGCGGTGGCAGCTCCTTCACTGTGGTCATTTAACACAGGCCAAGTGCTTCACCACATGTCACCAAACAGGCAGAAAAGCTCTGTGCATAATGAGGAAGGAAAAGGCATTTTGAAAGCACACATGGTTCTACCAAAATTGTCCGTGCCCTCCTCCCTCCTTCTCCACCTTGGTTCTTTTAATCGTTCAGGATGTGTTCAAGCTGTAATCTGTGACACCTTTATCTGTTAGGTCATAGCATTGCAAGTGTTTTCTTGGGCGTTAAAAATAAATCTGTTTGGGGGAGGGAAATTGAACCTGCATGGTAATGTTAGGCAAGCGAACGCAAGCGCACGAGTGGAGAAAGTCAAAATCATGGTTTCCATGGTAACGTTTAACTTGTCTGTGTCGTACACATTTCTCAAGAAATACATTCACCAGACTACCTAGTGATAAAAATTGCTCCACCAGCATACAAAGGTAGATTTCCCACTGCTCTCGCATTCTAAAAGCTCTTCCCCCAATTAATGCATCTCTTCTAACCAACCTTGGGCTAGGAACTCCAGTCCAACTCCTGACCTCCGAATCAGCGTCTTGTTTAGGCTAGAAATTAGTTTTCATGTGATTAATTCCACTTCCTTCCTTCCTCCTGTGCAGATATATGTTGGGTAAAGGAGAAAAACGGAAGTTTGATGAGCATGAAGATGGGCTGGAAGGCAAAATCATGTCTCCCTCCGATGGTCCATCCAAGGTGTCTTACACCTTACAGCGCCAGACTATCTTCAACATTTCCCTTATGAAACTCTACAACCACAGGCCCCTCACCGAGCCCAGCTTGCAAAAGACCGTTCTGATCAACAACATGTTGCGGCGGATCCAGGAGGAGCTCAAACAGGAAGGCAGCCTGAGGCCGGTGTTCGCCGCCGCCGCCTCGCCCCCGCCCGACTCGCTGAGCGACAGCTACCGGGAGGCGCCGCCCGCCCTCAGCGCCCCCGCGCCGCCGCCGCCCGCGCTCGCCGGCGACCTCGGAAGCACTACGCCCCTGGAGGCCTGCCTCACGCCCGCCTCGCTGCTCGAGGACGACGACGACGACACGTTTTGCACTTCCCCGGCCGCGCCGCCCGCGGCTCCCGCCAGACTGTCGGCGCCAGCGCCGCCGCCGGAGAAGGACAGCTTCTCCTCCGCCCTGGACGAGATCGAGGAGCTCTGTCCCACATCTACCTCCCCAGGGGCCGCCGCGGCCGCGCCCGACAGCTCCAGAGGGGGCGCCGGCGCGCCGGGCGGCCCGAGGCCCGACGACCCGAAGCTGATGGACTCTCTGCCCGGGAACTTTGAAATCACGACGTCCACGGGCTTTCTGACGGACCTGACCCTGGACGACATCCTGTTTGCCGACATCGACACGTCCATGTATGACTTCGACCCCTGCACGTCGGCGGCGGGGACGGCCTCCAAGATGGCCCCGGTGTCGGCCGACGACCTCCTCAAGACTCTGGCGCCCTACAGCAGTCAGCCGGTGGCCCCGAGTCAGCCTTTCAAAATGGACCTCACGGAGCTGGACCACATCATGGAGGTGCTGGTCGGCTCCTAAGAGCCCCGGACCGGTGCCCGCGCCGCCCAGACCCTGCGAGTGTCCCCGCACCCCACAGCTCTCCGCACTGTGCATGCACCCTTGCTTGCCTTTTTCAGAGAAAAGGATCGTTTTACACAAGGATCACACTAGTTTTTGCTTTGAGCAGAGTTGGAGTGCCTTCATCCACGTATGACCACTTTTAATATGCTTTTGTGAGTGGTTCTCAGAGACCTACTGCCCTGGAATAGGAAAGAATACATTGGAAGACTATGTTGCTGTGCTGAATGACAAAAATAAACAGTCCAAGCGAAGCACAAGGAATAAGTTGGAAAAGCTGTAAATTGCATGTGCATATTTGTCTATTTTTTCTATAAGTTTTATTGCAAGAGGTAAAAAGAGAAAATTATATATATATATATTATTTAGATAATCTCAGTACCTTTTCTGGCATTTTCGCCCTGTATAGGTTGACTTGGCAATTCAGCCTTTTTAGAGGCATTAACTACTCCTCCTAAGTGTTGCATTTATGTGGCTGTTTAGAAACTGCTGCCCAAATTTATTTTATATTTTTGTACAGATTCTGCAGTTTATGATATTGTTTTTCTAAAAACAAATGCTGTTTATACATATGAGATAGCTATTTTGATAGGATTTGCTCACATAGTTCCTGCAAACTTCACATGTACAAGTTGCACTTGTACTTTTATAGAGTTGTAATGTTTTATATGTGTTTGGTGCAAAGAGAAAATTGGATCAAATTAATCCGCAGTTGATGTCCCCAAATGCAAACACACACACACACACACACACATACACACACACACACACACACACACACACACACACTGCTTTAAGAAAGGGCCAGGCGATATCACACCCAAATTTCACAGGCACCGACCCCCTGGCATGAACACCCGCCAGCACTGTGACTTCCAAAGCCAGAGCCACGTCTGCTCATCAAACTTGCATTAAGCAGTTGGCGGGAGATGGCCGTGGAGCTGGGGGAGAAGGGGTTGAAGTGATGGTTCTCTTTAGCTCCCTCTCTTGAGGGGAAGGCTACCAAATACTCACTGTATTTATGCCAAGTTTGTGCTTTTAATTGTTCTTATTTTTTTAAACAGAAACCCAGATCTTTCCCTTTTGGCATAATTTTTACGATGACCTGAAATTTTACATGAGAACAAAATTTTCTGAAAAGTAACCGACCTCTTCGTAGAACTAAACCCTATTTGCAATGCCTAGGGCTCACAAGGAAGAAACTACCCCAGAAGGCATCCACTGTGTTGCTCAATTGTCTTTTCCAGCTTCCCTTCCCTAGAGCTTTTGTTCCCTCTGTTGCTAAGTGCTGAAAATGGCATCTTCATGATCACCGCAGTGAGCACAGCTCACCTCGGCCCAGCCTGGGATGCTGTCGTGTAACATCCGTTGGCTCTTGAACCTGGAGTTGGTACCATTATGTCACAGCTTCCAATCTGGTTGCTTCCTTGAATCAACTGCTTTAGCTACACTTTACAAGGCTCTTTTACCCAAATACACAGACAGGACTTTCTATGCATGTTCCTCTTCCTTCCCCCTGCTTCCCCTCCACCCCACCCCCATCCCCACCCCCAGGACACTTGAGAAGTAGCTTTTTACTCCTAGTGGTGTACATTTAATTTTAAAACATTTGCAATGTATCATGCTTGTTGCGGAAATTGTTGATGGCCTTTTCGTTTCAGTTTTTTTCTTTCTTCCAATGGTACTTTAGCTGGTTACAACCTATATTGTTGAAATGCAGATGGCTTCTTTAGGAATAACTTTTATATTTATTTAAGAATTTTTAAATTATGGGATTTGTGTTATTGTTGTTGTCTTTGTTGTTGGTCATTTGTCAATATTCAGTCACCAGTTCTGCTCACTTCTTGCCATGGATAAAATTGAGTCTTTCTGGCCAATTAAAAAAAGACAGCTTTATAAAATGGCACTTTAAACAAGCCATAGATAGTTTTATTTTTATAGTGCACATGGCAAAGCAAATACATTTGTGATGAAGGAACTGCTCATTTAAGCAAAAGATTCGTGTATGATATGATTAAATTTTTGTATATTTGAATTTACTTTCCCCCCCACTTGAATGTGTTTTCAAAGGCTAATCGTCCACTCAGTAGAGCAGTGAGAAATGCATCAAGTTGCTCTTGTTCTCCTACAAGCGGCCTCCACCTGGACACCTCTCCCTGCCGCAGATGTGGCATTTCCTTCGATAGGACCAGGGACTATCTAGTCGAGGTGAGGCCTGTTGTAGATGCTTCCGGTGTCACTGTGCCTGTCCATTCTAAGAGCTTCCTTTTCCTGTGGAGAACAAGTCAGCCCAGGCACCGTGCTTCTGATAACCGGAGGCCCCGGCAAACTCCCCGCACGCCGCACACACATTCATACGTATACAGACACAATAGTGTTGATTATTCTGAACAATAACAGGGTAAGGCGGTTGATTTGCCATTGTTAAAAACTGATTTACAGTAACTTAGAACAACTGTACTTTGGTTGGATTAGCAAATCGTGTGTTTAAACAAATCCCATATGTTGGGCAACAGTTCAAATAAGCGCAGCAAAGTGTTGCCCAAACATGGTTCTCTGACTCTCTCGTATTTGTAAGGCTGGGCTTCAAAATCAAAACAAAACCCCCCAACAACAGCAGTTAAGTAAATGCTTTTTAACGCTGGACACCCTTGCCGTACATGCTCGATATTCAAGGTCTGTTGAGGAAGACGTGGGAAATTAGGGGCCCATTTTCAACGAACAAAAACATCAAGTGTTCAAGTTACCATTGTCTTATTTTCACAAAGCGACGGCCCAGTGGGGAAGAATGCGGGCCTGGGTGCGATCTCCAAGCCCCAGTCTGAGTGTGGGATGTGCTTCCAGATGCCACCTGGCTGTCGTGCCTTCCCCCTTTCTAAAGGACGTGGTGTGGCATTCGGAGTCAGGCAGGCAGTTTGAGGTGCCTTTATGAGAAAGACGTGCTGGGTGGGGCTGGGAGAGGAAAATTATTGACAGTGATGTGCAATGAAATGACAAGATGAGAGCAGAATCATAAGAGCTTTGAATTTGAAGTGATTTTTTTCATAAGTTATTTATTCCTTTTTTTTTTTCTGTGTAAATATATTTATTTTACTGTGGAGCTCTAACAACATCTGGATCGTACCATGTGCAGAATGTATGGTAGGAATGTATTCTCTTGTAGGAATGTCAGTCTGTGTTCCAAGGGGGTCCGAGCCAGACCCCTGGATCTTCTCACTGTATGCACCGTCCACATTGAGTTTTCTCCTCTTCTCTAATGTAGGTCTATTCGAAATATGCAAAGGGTATGGATAAGGAATGTTTTAATACCTCCAAATTTTTAAGAAAATCAAGCATCAAAGGGTTGATATTTTTAAACTTTTTTTAGTAACACTTTCTCTTGATGACAGAAGGGGCAGCCACACTGACACCCTCGTTCACACCGAAGGGTGAGAACTAGCAGAGCCTCCGCTACACCTTGAGTGTCTTGATCAATTGAGCTTTTTATTGCTGTATCCCCGTGGAGTATCCCAACTGCCCTGAGGTCGATCAAGGAAAATTTCTTAAATAAATAAGCTCCAAAGAGCCAAAGTATCATCTTACAGATCGTTTTTAAAGCTTAAATTTATTAACCACCTTTGTGGTAAACAATGAATTATGAATACCACAGGGCAGCCTTCTTAAATGACAGATGTAAAAAAAAAAAAAAGACTCTACTTTGTGCAGCGATTGTTACCCTCTATATGAATTGTCTTAATTTCAAAACCTTGCTGTTACAAATTGGACCTTTATACATTTTCTGAAAATACTGAAAAGAGCATATTTAACCTGTTCTGGTTGTGAATGGTTAATTTCCTGTAATTGCCGAAGGCAGCGAGGTGTGTGCGTCCTGCTTGTGTACGATTGTTCTTAGTGCTTCTAAGAATGAGTCTAAATGGTTCTTGAAAATTAGCCAGGATCAAATGCTATTGCAGACAAAGCCAATAAAAATTTCGGACATGTTTTAGGGATAACAAGTTTGGAAGAAAGTGCAGTCCAGACACGCAAACAAGATTTTGGAAAAGATGTACATAGTGACATGTTTGGTGCATGGTTTTTGAGGAAGGCTTTTGTCAAAAAGGAGGTGTAACCTTTCCCCCACAGACCTGAGAGCTGTGCCTTTTCTATGCAATATTACAGACGTTACATCAGAACCCAGATAGCTGTACTCACATGTAGGTTTGGGCTGTAATCTAAACAATTGGACAGATGAAATGTACATGGAAATGAGCAGTCTTACTTTTGTAGTTTTATATTATACAATAAACAGTTAAAAGATGAGAGAGGTGTGTTTGCAGTTTGCTTCTGACTGGAGCACAACCAGCTCGGGTGTCACAATTAGCTTGTGTGAAGGAACAGCCCACACTCGGCCTGTATCGGGGTTGGTGCCGTTGACCTTCTCGCACTGTCTTGGCCTCAGGAGCATCTTTTCCTCCCGTTTCTCCCCCTGCCTCCTGGACCCTTCTTGACCTCCTGGTTCTCACTTCTCTTCCCCAGCTCTCTCTTTCCCAGTGGGATCCAATCCACTCAGGATGACGACAACTTGTTCGCAGCTCCTGCCTCTCTCCCAAGCTCTGGAGTTAAGTATTTGCCACGCTTGGCCATCTCACACTCACCGTGTTTCCCTTGGGCCTCCCTCCGGTCCCAGCCACTCTGTTCCCCAATGTCCATGCTCCCTGGCTGCCTCCTTTCCATCCTGCCACAGCCTCCCCAACCCCGGCCCTCTTCCCTACTTGCCTCGACTACTGCAGCTGCTTCCTATCTTACTGTAACTGCCGCAGCGGTGTCTTTAACATCCTTGCTGCTCTCATTACAGAGGACCAGTGGCTCACCGGTGTGTTCCACGTCCTCCACCAGCTCCCCTCCCTGCCCACCTTACACAGTCTGGCCCGCCCTCATCATCGTCTTCCACAGGTTCATGGAGGAGATCCCGTGCAACCTTCTTGGGCCAGCTTTGATGGGAGTCATGGGGTCCAGCCTTGCCCAGTCCAGGCATGACTGGCCCACCATACCAGCTGGTGAGGGAAGGGAGCTAGATGTGAGGGGCCTGTATAATGAGGGTTCCATTCGGCCAGCAGTTGAATACTTGGGGGTTGGTGTTGGGGAGGTTTTAGGGGTTGAATTGTGTGCTCCAAAATTTCTGTTGATGTCCTAACCCCCAGTACCTCAGAATGTGACCTTAATCTGGAAATGGGGTCTTCACAGAGATAGTCAAGTTAAAATGAGGTTATTAGGCTGAGCAATATGCAATACAACTCACGGCCTTATAAGACACGGAGATGCTGACACGGACAAGCACACGGGGAGAACACCATGTGAGATGAAGCAGAGAACAGGGCGATGTGTCTACAGGCCAACAAACACCGAAGACCGCCCGCAGACCACGAGAGGCGAGGGGACAGGCGTGGAGCAGATCTGCCCCTCCACCACCCCCCACCCCCCAGCCCTCAGCAGGAACCCACTCTGCTCACACCTGGATCTCTGACTTCTAGGCTCCAGAACAGCACATTTCTGTTGTTGAAGCCACTCAGTTCAGCTGCCGTAGCAAACTCCTACAGGGGAGGAGGGCAGGCAGATGAGCTCTTTCCAGACGTCGTGGTGGAAGATACTCATTAGGCAGCTAGAAGTAAGAATCGGCTGCCCAGCAGAGTGGTTTGTCTCCGGAATATGAGCATCTGCTATTAATTAGAGATATAACTTTGGCAAATCAGTCACTCTCTCCGTGCTTGTGAGGGCAAGATAAAGTCAGAGCTCCTAAATCTTTTCCAAAGTGTTCACAGTGCAGTGAAATTGCAGGTTACGAATATTGTCTATCCTCATCCCACAGCTGTGCCTAGCACATAGTAGGCACTTAAAATACCTGTTGAATTGAAAGAAGAAAAAAGCGCTATAGTTCTCTACCATATGGGAGAAGCCCAGAGCTCAGCCTTCCTTGTCTGGGTCCCAGACCTATCCTCTCCCAAGCCTCTCGAGACCCCGTTCCCAACACACTGTGTGCCCTTGCTCATGCCCCTACTGCTTGTAGAAATTCTACCCACCCTTCCACGGCCAAGCTCAAGTGCCTGTCCATGAGCTTTCTCTGCAACCCCCCGAGTCTGAACGAACCTCTTCCTCTGCCAGAGGGCTCTGCAAACCTCTGTAAATGCTCTCGGCAAGTCCTGCACCGTGTGTTTCCCCCCCTCCCTTCTGCTGTTCTGTGACCACGTGGTGTTCATCTTTGCCAGAGGTTGGCAAACTACGGCCCTTGGGCCAAATCCTGCCAACTGCCTGTTTGTCTAAAGTTTTGTTGGAATACAGCCACATTCGTTCATCTGTGTGCTGTCCGTAGCTGCTGTCCTACTACAATGGCGCCGAGACCATACGTCTCTCAAGATCTAAAATAATTGGCCCTTCGCAGAAGTTTGCCAGACCCTGATCTTTGCAAACCATGTAATGCTTAGGACGGTGTCCGATCCTAGCCGGGGCCCCATAGTGAGGCAGGCCACAGCCCCTGTGCTCAAAGGCGCACATAGACTGAATAGGGCGCACGTTCTGGGGCAGGAGTCTTGGGGTACGGGGTGCTGGAGGTGGGGCTGCAAGGGCCAGAGGAGGCAGAGCAGTCAGCAAAGTCACACAGGAGTGGACGCCTTCTGAGAGCTAAAGATGTGGGAAGAGGCTGAGACACGAAGCTTGCGGTGAAAAGGCCCCATTTTACAGAAATGAAAACTGACACAGAGGGAAAGGGATTATTGTCTATTGCAAGACACGGTTTACAGCATCGGGGTTCAGAGTTTGGCCCTGCAACCAGACCGCCGGGGTTCGAATTCCAGCTGCACCGTTTGTAGCCTTAGCCTTGGGTACGCTCCAATCTCTGTGCCTCCGCTTTCTCATCTGTAAGACGAGGGTAGCGACTGAACTTACTTCACGCAGTGGTGGGGATTCAATGAGTCCATACGTGTAAAGCGCTTAGTTCTAGGACATTAAAAAAAGAAGTCCACAAATGTTAACTGTAGCTTTAACACAACAGTGGGCAAGGCTCAAATCCACGGCTCCGCTCGGTGTGGTGGGCTAGTTGAGCCATAAAGCAAAGCTGAGGCGTCTTGATGCTGAAGGCATGTTCTGTGGGGACACCACCATTTCCTCACAGCATACTTGTCGTCATGGTGGTCAGTTGTTTGTTTACTGAGGACTGTGCTCCCAGCCTGTGTGGCAATCTGGGGACCCAGAGTGCCTGTTGCCTCTTTCATCTTTGCTTTTCATTTCCTTTTGCTCCTCTTGGAAAGGAAGCTGTGACTGACTCGCGAGTCCCAGTCTCCAGGGTTACCACTTGCCGAGTGCTCACATGTACCAGACACCCGCGAGCTCTGGCGTGTGGGATCTCCTGGACTCTGCCCCCGTCCTCGCAGGTGTATCTCACCACCTCAGCTTTGCAGAGCAAGGAGTCCAGGCTCAGAGAGGTTAAGAAACTTCTCAAAGCTCACACAGCTAGAAAGTGGCAGAGCTGGGATTGTGACTCTTATAACCATAACCGCTTGGGCACCCTCGCCTAGGGCCCATCTGGTGTCCTGGGGGAGGTGGGGTCAGGCCAAGACCCCGAGGCTGGGCAAGGTGAGGGAGGCAGGAGACCTCGTACCAATCTGAGCTTTATCTCTTTCACCCGCCTGACCTCCAACAAGCCCTTCACCTCTCCTCTTCTTCACTGGGGTGTGGATCTCTCTGGCTCACTGAGGCATTGCCCAGAGGGACAAGAGGAAGACGGCCCTTGAGGGCAGCAGGGAACCAGGAGTTAGGGCTGCTCTGCAGGGCTGAAAACCCCCTAGGTTCTCTGGTCCTGGCTCTCTGTGACCTCAGGCCAGCCACTCCTGGTCTCAGAGACTTAGTTGGTTCAGTGGCAATGGAAGGGGGTAGGCCTACATCCACCCCGGGGACCATGGCTCTCCGGCTGCAACTTAGAATCCTGGGGGCTCCACCGGCATCTCCGGGTGCGGGGGGGGGGGGGG
>NW_024426774.1:55333839-55352343 GCF_017311325.1 Ursus maritimus
GGGGGGGGGGGGGGGGGGGGGGGGCAGGCCTCGGGGATTTTACGGAAACACTGGGTGGGAGGAGCCCGCAGCTTGGAGGGCACCCGTGCCAGCCTTCGGGGCTTCTGGGATGGCGCAGTGCCTGCACGGCCCGGAGGCGCACACGCCGGCATTGTCCCTGGAGCCGGGAAGCCCCTCGGCCCGCCGGCTGCCCCAGCCCCACAGCCCGCAGCGGCCTCCCCCCGCCCCCCCAGCCAGGCTGGGCGGCCGCGCTGCCAGCTGCTCGCAGGGCCTATTGTTCCGCAGTGACAAGCAATGGCTGCAGGAACACAGGCCCCGAGGCTGGAGGGGAAGGGGGAGGGGTGGGGCGAGCTGGGGAAATGGCTCCCATCCGCGCCTTGCTGGCCGGCCTGCAGGAGCCCGGGCGCAAACACTCCGAGCCCACTGCTGCCTCGCTCGTCTTCTCAGGATGTGATCCTCGCTGGACGTGCGTGTCCCCGGTTTTGTGGGTGAATGTGCAGAGTCAGGCCGCCTCTAGAAAAGGAGTTTGGGTCACTTCTCGCCCAGCCAAATGCCTGAAAACAGTGCCAGGTGGCTGAGTGCTTTTGAAATGGTGTTGTTTCGAGTCAATGCATTCCGCACGCTCGTCGCGGGGACCGCGTCCTGGGGTCTGGACGGGTTCCAGTGACGGTGATTTGTGTGCAGCTTGGTGCTGTCGGGCAGTCCCTTTATGTGATCCTCAGGACGATTCTGAAGGGGATGGCAATGGGGGGGGCTGAGCAGACCTAGGGAAACTGAGGTACACGGAGGAGCCCCAGGCTGCTAGCTGCAGTGTGTGTGTGTGTGGGGGGGGAACGGACGTCTTAAACTCTGGACTCCAACTTTTATTATCTCCTGGCATTTCAGAGCCTACAGAAACTGGCCAGAACTTAGTTAGGAAAGAATAACGATCCACAGTAAGGCAGGGAGCTAGAAGTCTCACAGTGTGTTTGCTGGAGCTTTGTAACAGCCTCGGGGTAACTGAAGTCACTCAGAGCTTCCAACCGTCCTTTCTCTCTGAGAGCCTCCCTCCTCTTTCCCCAAACTCACACACACACTCCCCAGAGTTGAGGGGGGCAGAAGCAGCTCAGCGAAGGGGGTCTTCCCCAGTTGGGCTTATCAGGCCCAGGCCTGATTGGGACCCACGCTGCCATCCCAAACATTGAACCTAAAAGAAAGTGAGGCGCTTGCTGAGTTGTCCCAGTTTAGAGACAAATCCCAAGCCCATCCCCCCGCCCCCAACCAAAATGATGACCGGAAGCCTTACCAGCACTGAGCTCCTGCTGTCACCTGCCCAAGGGCTGGCTCTTAGTCTCTCTGTCTCTCCATCTCTCCACCTCTCTCTCCCACTCTCTCTCTGTTTCACTGCCTCCCTCAATCTCTGACTCCCTCTGTCTCCCTTCTTTGCTGTTTGGTTTCAGTCAGCCTGTCTGCCTCCATCTGTCTGTCTCCTACATTAGTCCTTGAGAGCAAGCTTTGCTGCACACAGTCTGCTGATGGTACAGGTCTCTCTGCCCTTGGCTCTGGGGAACTGGGTACAGCCCCTGAGTGATCCTGGTGGGATTGCGGGGCGGGGGGGGCGTCTCCTGAGTGGGCCTCACCTGCTCATCAAGAGCCTTGGGGCTGCCCCTGAGTCCCCAGCTTCCTACCTGGGGCCACCCAGCCAGCTGGCTGTGGGGCCAGTTGGAGTAAGACTGTTTTCCAGGTTGGTCTGAACGACTCTGAGGGGACTAAGTACAGTCGGCCTGCGGGCATGGAGAGAGAGTCTAAGCAGAGGGAGGGCTGGCTGAGCTGGTGGGGCATCAGCGCGGGGTGAGGTGGGCTCTGAGGAGGCTGTCTGCCTGGCAGAGGACGGGAGCCAGTGGCGCTGGCAGGGAAAGGACAGTGGAGGAGTCGGGTCATTCTGTTCCAAGTGTTCTGCACAGTGAGGCCCTTGGGATCGCTGCTGGACGCTGGACTCTCTGGTCACCCTGTCACTAATCCATATGGGGAAACTGAGGTCCTGAAAAGTTAGGCATGGTATGGCTGGTAACGGGGGTTTCAGGGTGGGGTTCCGTGTGCGGCTGTAGGACTCTGTTCTGCACAGTGGGGACATAGCCCACTACTGTCCAGCGGGCCCGGGCCACACTGTGGGTCCTTGTGGGGATGCTGCCATGCGGTGCTGTAGCTGCCTCCGGGCTGGCTCAGGGCAATGTGGGGCCAGGAGTAGGTTCTCATCCCCAAATCCTAGCCGTTCGCCTCCCTGGCCTGCCAACCCCCTCAGCTGGGCTCCAGGGAAGAATAGGATGGGCAAGAGAGAAACTTCGGAGGCCAGAAGGGCTCCCACCCCACGAAACTGATCCCTGTGGGTCTTAACAAACCAGGGGACAGAACCCTTGCCAGCTAGAAACAACCTGTGAGCTTGTCTGACGGCCGGCGGCAGCAGGAAGACCTCAGGGGCAGCTCAGGTCAGGGAGCCCTCGCGGCTCATTTGTTTTTTCATTCAATTCGCCTTTATGGGCTCATCCCCAGTGTCCCCAGTGCAGTAGATGGTACCAGCACCCCCCTAACTGATGAGCCCCACATCCTCCGCGTAATTGCGGACCCTGTGTACTCTGCCTTCCACATAGAGCGGGCTCCAGGCTCTGCCTCCCGCCCTCTCCCTGTTCCCACCCTTGTCTGCATCGTCTGTCTGCAACAGAGCAGTACAATGATCCTTTAGAAATAGACATCGTCACTGTGCTCCCCAAGACGTACCCATGAATCCCCTGGGGAGCAGGTCTGGAGCGGGGACTGGGCACCTGCATGTCTAACAGGCTTCCGGGGTTCACCTCCATCGACCACACGTCGAGGAGCCGAGGGTTGGGTTATGTTACTCCTGGGCTCCAAGGGCTCCGCGGGCTTTCCTCCAATAAAAGCCGAAGTTCTCTCATGGCCTCTGAGGCTCCGGCTCCTTCTCCGACCCCGCATCTCCCCTCTCCCCACTCACTCTGCTCCAGCACGCCCACCATCCCGCCTGCTCATTCTTCCAGCACACATAGCTGCCTAATAGCTTTCTAGTGTTTATTGGACGATCGTGGCTCCCTCGCTGGATTGTAGAGGCCCCGGGGGCTGGCGTTCGTGCCGCTGTGGCTGCATCTCCAGCGCCTGGCGGAGGGGACCGACTCTCCGTAACTCCTTGCGGGTGGAGCGGACGGTCTAGACCCCGCCAGGCCCCCGCCTCCAGGACGGCCGAGCACATGGCGCCTGGCCTGGGGCGATCCACAGCCTTGTCCCCCCAGGAGGACGGCGCGGGGGTGAGTAACCAAGTGCTTGTGGTCAGTGGGTACTCGTCAGTCTCTTCTTGGGCCTGCCCTGGGCGAAAGGTTTTCCGTGAAGTCTCTCGTTTAACCCCCACTGCAGCGCGGTGAGGTAGGCGCTCTCATCAGCACCGAGTTCGGGCAGCCTTCTGCTCGCCCTTGGGGGACGCGCTTTCTCTCCCTGGGTCACTGACCTGACTTCCTCACCCTGTCGTCCCTCACGGGCAAAGCTGGGGCAACCTGAAGAGAGCAGAAGAGGCCAGCCCTGCACCCCCTCCACGGCCTTGTGCTCTCGGGCTGGGGGACCGCACCCTGGCCCTGGGCACGTGTCCAGCCTCCGTCCACCCCCTGTCCTGACCCCCACCACACGCAGTGCTGAGGGATGGCCTGGGGGGGGGGGGGTCCCACTGGCTCCAGCCTGGAGGGAGTAGGCCCAAGGACCATCATTCTGGGCCAGGTAACTGATTGGGAGAACGCGGTGTGTGCTGGTCTTGCTTCCAGGTGGGAGATTCTTCCCTTTCCCAGCTGAGGGAGTTTTGGGCTCTTTCCGCAGCCCTCCTCCCCTGAAGGGCTTTGGCTGGGGAGGGTTGAGCACCCGGGGGGGGGGGTGCGGGGAAGGCAGGTGCTGCTGAGGGAGAGGGATGGCCCAGGCCTGCCCTGCCCTGAAGGGAGAGAAGTAGGTAGCAGAAATTTTTTTAAAATTACTTTTGAAGACTTTTTATTAATAGACTTTACTTTTTAGAGCATTTTTAGGTTTATAGAAAAACTGCCACCAAAGTAGATAGTTCCTAGGGGCGCCTGGGTGGCTCAGTGGGTTAAGCGTCCAACTCCTGATTTTGGCTCAGGTAGTGATTTCAGGGTCGTGAGATGGAGCCTGGCATCTAGGTCGGCGCTGGGCGTGGAGCCTGCTTGAGATTCTCTCTCTCCCTGTGACCCTGCCCTTCTCAAAAAAAAAAAAAAAAAAGGCACAGGGTTCCCATATATCCCCCTCTCCCTGCCCCCCTAAAGTTTCCCCCATTATGTCATTTTGTATTAGAGTATTACAGTTGTTACAATTAATGAGCCAATATTAATGCATTATTATTTCCTAAAGTCCAGTTTATATTAGAGTTCACTTCTTGTGCTGTACAGTTCTATGGATTTTGCCAAATGCATAATGTCGTGTCCACAATTACAGTATCATACAGAATAGTTGCTCCACCCTAAAATCTCCCATGTTCTACCTGTTCGTCCCTCCTCTCTCCCCTGGGGCCCCTGGCAACCCCTACTCTTTTTTCTGTCTCCATAGTTTTGCCTGTTCCAGATGTCACGTAATTGGAATGTTACAATATGTAGCCTTCTCAGACTGGATTCTTTTTCTTTTTCTTTTTTTTTTTAAGATTGTATTTATTTGACAGAGAGAGAGAGCACAAGCAGGGAGAGCGACAGGCAGAGGGAGAGGGAGAAGCAGGCTCAGTCCCAGGACCCTGGGATCATGACCTGAGCCGAAGGCAGATGCTTCACCGACTGAGCCACCCAGGCGCCCTTCAGACTGAATTTTTTTGCTTAGCAATACACATTTAAGGTTCCTCCATGTCCTTTTATGGCTTGATAGCTCATTTCTTTTTATTGTTGAATAATATTCCACTGTCCAGATATACCACTATTTGGTTATCCATTTACCTATTAAGGTTGCTTGCAAGTTTTGGCAGTTAAGCTGCTATAAACATTTGTGTACAGGTTTTTGTGTGGATATAAGATTTCGATTCTTTTGGATAAATAGCTATGTGCATGATTGCTGGATCATATGGTAAGAGTATTTTTTTTTTTAAAGATTTTATTTATTTGAGAGAGAGAGCATGAGTGGAGGTGGGGGGAGAGAGGGTGGGCAGAGGAAGAGGGAGAAGCAGACTCCCTGCTGAGCTGGGAGCCCGATGTGGGGCTCCATCCCAGGACCCCGGGATCATGACCTAAGGTGAAATCAGATGCTTAACCGACTGAGCCACCCAGGCGCCCATGAGTATTTTTTGTAAGAAACTGCCGAACTTGTCTTCCAAAGCGGTTATGCCACCAGCAATGAGTGAGAGTCCCTGTTGCTCCACATTCTCTTCGGCATTTGGTGTTTCAGACGTTAGCCACTCTAACAGGTGTGCTGTGATACCTCGTTAATTTGCAGTTCCATAATGACATATGATGTTGATGATCTTTTCATATGCATATCTGCCATCTGATATACTGTCTATTCAGATCTTTTGCCCATTTTTAATTGGGTTGTTTCTATTCTTATTGTTGAAAAGTTCTTTGTATATTTAGGATACCAGCTCTTTATCAGATATGTGCTTTGCTAAGATTTTCTCCCCCTCTATGACTTCCTCTCATTCTCTTAGTAGTGTCTTTTGCAGAGCAGAAATGCTAAATTTTAATGAAGTCCAACTTCTTAATTTTCTCCTTCATGGATCACACTTTTGGTGTTTTATCTAAAAAGTAGTCACCAAACCCAAGGTAACCTAGATCGCCTCCAATGTAATCTCGTAGAAGTTTCAAGTAGTTTTGCATTCTACATTTAAATCTATAATCTGTTTTGAGTTGATTTTTTGTGAAGAATCCAAGGTCTGTGTTTAGATTCGTTTGGTGTGTTGTGAATGCTCAGTTGTTCTAGCACCTTTTGTTGAAAGGACTATCATTTCTCCATTGAATTGCCTTTGCTCTTTTATCAAAGATTAGTTACTGTATTTCTGTGGGTCTGTTTCCGGGTACTGTGTTCTCTTCCACTCAACTGTGTTTCTTCTTCCCATACTGTGCCGTCTGGATCACTGTAGCTTTATTTGTAAGTCATGAGGTCAAGTGATCAGACCTTAAACTTTTTTTTCTCCTTCAACAGTCCCAACTCCTTCCCTGACCAGTCCTCCCCTCGCAACCTCATTTTTCCTAAGTGTTTTCCCTTGATTGGTGCCCCATGACTCCATTAACCTTTCTGAAGTTGGACCACCACTCCAAGCTTGGTTTTGCTTCACAGGCATTTGCTGTGCCTTTCTCCTCTATCCTTGTATTTTGTTGGACCCTATGAAATTAGTATTTTTGTAGACAAAAAAAAAAAAAGGTTAAATATCCGTGATTAGGTGGGGTTCTACCTAATATATTCCATTGTTTCTCATCCTCCAAGATTCAGCTCAAATGCCACCTCCTCAGAGTGGCCCATCCCTGACCACCCCACCCCACCCTCAGCCAGGCACATCGCTCTGTTTTATTCTCTTCATAACATTTATCGCCATGTGAGGTCATCTCATTCATTTATTTCCTTGTTTATTACCCATTTATTTCTTGTAGCATATAAACCTCCTAGCAGTAAAGACTTTATCTTGGCCAAAAAATTCTTCAGAGACCAGATGGGCTGAGGACCCTACATATTTGTACCATTCTAGGGAGGAGGATGCCTTCCCCCGACTCCGAAACTTGACTGATGTCATATTTCCAACCAGCAATCCTGTTGGGAATGGAGCCTGATTTACCTGACAGAACAATAGGGAAATATGATATCTTCCCCGTAAGTGTTGAGGACCAAATTCAGAATCTCCATGATCACGTGGTTGATAGTAGCATGGTTTGTTCACGAAAGGTATTCTATTGGAGGTGGAGAGCACGGGTAAGAACCAGCTCGGCACCAGCAACACCCACTTGTTTCCTTGGCTACCACCTCTCCCCACCCGCCTGTCCTCCACTCAGCAACAGAATAGCTTCCTTACACCCCACGCGTTCCTCCAGATCTATAACTTTTGGTGGTTCCTTATGGCCAGACCCTGCTGTCTCCTGCCCCATGGACTCTTTCTGGAATCCTTCCTCGCCTGGTACCTCACCAGACTCTGCCTGTCCTTTGGAGCTCAGAGTAAGCCCCGCCTCCTCCGAGAGCCTTCCCTGCCTGCCTGACAGTGCCCGTCTCCTGGCAGCGACCTGTTATCTCGCTGGGTTCACAGGGTTTCTTTGAGGATTGCTGCGGCCTGTTTCAGAGCTCAGGCTCCAGAAGAACAGGGACTGAGTCCAGAGACTGAGCGCCAGCCGGCTGCGTAGCTCCACCACCGAGGAGTGTGACTTGCTAGAAGGGGAAGGAGGAGAGACTGAGGGGCCTCCCAGAGAGGGGGGACCTTTGTCTCCTCCTTGGTGGAGTCAGACCCCCAAGAACACACCAGCTCAGAGAGGTGGGGCATGGTTCCCCCCGCCCTCTCAGAGGGCCCTTGCAGCAGTCCCTCCTTCCTTTCCCCTCCCTCCCCCAGTGTGGAGCCGGGTTGACTCAAGTGGCAGGAAAAAACGCCCCCCCTTCCAAGCTGCTGCACATCTGTGCCCAGACAAAGCCAGCTATTAATCCTAGCTTTTGTGTGAGTGTTTGGGTGTTGAATTCCACTTGGATCTGCCGGCTTTTGGAAAGGAAGATTGGAGGGGATTTAGTGACAACAAAAGGAACCCACTGAGGGGAATGGGAGGGGGCCAGGGGAGCTAAGAAACCCAAGTGCATTCACTATGAGCCTGGTGGGGGCTCCTGGGAGCCCAGCTTCAGCGAGAGCCTAGCAAGGCTCCCAAATTCCCAGGGTCTGAGTCACAAAAAGGGGCCACTCCCCAAGAGCAAAACACCAGCTTTGTGGGCCTGCCTTGCACTCCAGATGCTGCCTGGTGCTGAGGCCACAGCTTGACCAGGCCTGGGCACTGCCCCTGGTACTGCTCCTTCCAGACTGGGGCAGCTCATTGCCGAGGGGAGCCCAAGGGTGGGAGACAGGAGAAAGGCACCAGGCAGAAGGCCAGAGCCCTGGGGACAAGTCCAGATCATCGGGGAAAGCCTCAAAGCCACCCCAGCTGAGTCAATAAAGCCAGAGACCCTGAGGCAAGAGGTTGCCCAGTGGCCTGCGTTGGGTTCTACCTAGAAGTTCTTGGGCACCTGGTCCCAGCCAGGAGCTCAACCTCCAAGGAATCCAGTCCACACAAACGCTAACTCTGGCTCAGGCATCCAAAACTCAGAATAGCCCAGGACAGGGTCCGCGTGTATATGTGGAGAGGGGTGGGCTGTGTGTCTTAAGAGTGTCAGGCAATGCTGAGG
This sequence comes from Ursus maritimus, assembly GCF_017311325.1. Lineage (NCBI taxonomy): Eukaryota > Metazoa > Chordata > Mammalia > Carnivora > Ursidae > Ursus > Ursus maritimus. The sequence goes on from NW_024426774.1 coordinate 55,342,198, forward strand.
GGGAAGACCGACAGGCCGGCAGGTGTTACTCGGTTCTCTTGCTCAGCAGAAGCTCCGGTCTGGTTACTGGTGAGCGGGGAGAGCAGCCTGCCGTGGGAGTGGAAACCCCCTAATCTGCCCCGCCCCTCCTGCTTTGTTAATTTCACGTTTTTAAACGAGCTCCCATCTGTGGGTGCTTGACTCCAAATGCTCACCAAGTTCTCAGGTCCCACCAGCAGGTGCAAGTGGTTTTAACTCCACGGGGCGTGGAGACACAGCCAGAGCTTCCTCCGCTTTTCGCTACCTTATCTCAGATGTCTGGGACGGTCGTTCGGTCATCCATTCCACTGATTGAACTGTTGCGCTGCGGGCCAAGTTCCATGTAGCTGCTGGGCAGCAAATGCAGAATGTGACTCCCTCCCGACACTTGTGTGCTCAACTAGCTTCTGGGTTTATTTCACTGTTTTCTTTTCTTTCTTTCTTTCTTTTTTTTTAAAGATTTTATTTATTTGAGGGAGGGAGAGCATGAGTGGGGGAGGGGCAGAGGGCGAGAGAGATCTCAGGCAGACTCCTGCTGAGCGAGGAGCCCGCCGGCACAGGGCTCCATCTCACGACCCTGAGATCGTGACTTGAGCCAAAATGGAGAGTCAGCCGATTAATTGACTGAGCCGCCCAGGTGCCCCTATTTAACTATTTTCTAATGGTTAGACACTTACAGAATTTTTAAAAACGGTGTTTATTTGACTGCAGTTGGCACACAATGGTACATTCGTTTCAGGTGTACAACATAGTGATTCAACATCTCTCTGTGTCAAGCCGCGCTCCCCACAAGGGTAGCTGCCATCTGTCACCACACAACGCTCTTCCAGTATCATTGACTGTATCCCCTATGCTGTCCCTTTTATTCCCGTGACTTATTTATTTCACAACGGGAAGCCTGTATCACCCGCTCCCCAACCCCCATTTTGCCCATCCCCCACCCCCTTCCCTCTGGCAACCGTCAGTTTGTTCTCTGTACTTACAGGTTTTAGATTCCACTTATGGTACTTGTCTTTCTCAATCTGACTTATTTCACTTAACATCATACCCTCCAGGTCCATCCATGTTGTTGTAAATGGCAAGATCTCATGCTTTTTTATGGCTGAATAATATTCCTCTGTGTGTGTGTGTGCACCACATCTTCTTTGTATGAATGTTTTATTCTATGTTAACTAACTCTAGAAATAAAAAAATAAATCATTCATTTATTCATCCCCTCACTCATTCAGGATAGGTGAAGTCAAGCCAGCCCACCAGGTCATTTATACTAAAAACCCCAATTGTTTCCCCCGACTCTTTGCTGGTGCTCAGGGAAGAGGCTCTCACAGGTGCTCACTGTGTTTCCGTAAAGGTTCTTTCCTCCCAACACTGTTTCCTGGGGCCCTGGTCCCAGGCAGCCCTGCTCTGGAGGGGGGTGCAGAGCGGGCGGGCCAGTTGCTGCCTCCAGGGATGTGGCCTCCTCTGGGTGAAGGAGGGGGCACAGCTTCTCTATCTCCCAGATGGAGCCTTCTAGAAGACCGTAGAGCCACTCTGTTCCCAGTTTTGTCAAATGCGGCCTGCACCGTTGTCTAGGAGACTCCCCAAGCCCAAGGGACAGGTCCTAGCTGCTGCACTGACTGGAGAACCCTGACCCTTGCTCTGGACTGCAAAGCTGGGTCATCTCTGTGGGAACTTCCTTCTGGGTTGATAGTTGGGGGGGGGGGGCTTGGCAACATAGAGGTGGTCATGGGGGTTGAGAGGATGGGTGGGTGGGTTTTTTTGAATCCTTTAGTCCCTCGTTGGGTGGTGAACAAGATAAGTTCACAGGCCTTGGGGGGCTCTGAGGCATTTCCAAGTAGACCGTGATGAACGGAGGTACTGTGGAGGAAGGGTCAAGATGGGGACCCAGGCTTTGGGGGCATTTACAGGAAAGGAGGACAGGGCATGTGGGGAAGGGGCCACAGTTAAGAGCCCTCACCATGGGCGGCCTCCTAGGTGATAGGTCCAGCCCAGAGTCTAGAAGGCCCCTCTGGAGTCTGTGGGTCAGGGGTTTGGCTTCTCCAGTTTCCTTCCCAAGATGGTCAGAAGGCCTTCAGTGAATGTTAGGACTGTCAGAGGCTTCCTGTGTGGCGACCCTACCTCTCGGGCAGGGAAGAGTCTGGCTTCCCAAATCAGAAATGATCAGAAGTGCCATTTATTGAGTGCTTTGTGCCAGGTGATGTGCTAAACCCTTTACATTGCATTATCTCAGTAAAGCCTTGTAATCACTAATAAGGTCAGCACTGTTATTACCCCCACTTTATAGTTGCACACAGTGAGGCTTGGAGAGGTTAAGGGTTTCACCCAAGGTTACGTAGCTAAATAGAGGTGGATCCAGGACTTCAAACCCTGGGTTCTTCTCCACCCTGATGGGGATTTCTCAGACCTTTGGATCCTCTTCTTCCCCAAAACCAACTTCCTAGCCAGTTCTCACGGCTCAAAAACGTGGGAAAGGCCTGGAAGGAGAGGAAAAATCCAAGTTGAGCCTCTCTTTTGGCTCCTTGGTCAAAGATGAGATGCTAGAGGAAGATGAGTGGTCGGGGATTATCTGGAGATTTCATTGCTCCAAGATGTTGACCCTGCCCCTCCCAGAAGAAAACAGATTAGCAAATTTTGCTCTGGGAAGTAAGTTTTAAAATTAAAAATATTTTTTTTCCTTTTGACAAAAACAAGTATGTCCTTTGTAGGGCAAAGCTAGAAAATACAGAGAAGCAAAAATAAAAATGTAAAATATTCATTTTTGTATTAGAGGTGATGACTGCTGAAACCTTACATGTATTTTTGTAAGTTTCTTTCTAAGTGCAGACACATACGCACACATACACTTCTTCATACTCTTTATTTTTCTAACAAAGCAAAACTGTTACCATTATTATTTGGAAACTTTATGCACTCAACAATTTATCTGAACATTTTCCCAAGCAGGGACATATTTTTTCATCTACTGTATCATATTCAGTGGCTCTGTGGCATTCGGTTCTATGGTTATACTGTAATTCATTGAACTAATTTCCTAATGTTAAATATTTAGGAATTTCTGATTTTTTGTTCTTGCTATGATTAACAACTCTAGTTAAAATCTCAGGACATCCTTATCTAGAATCTTGAAGTGAAATTGATGAGTCAAAAAGTGCGTGCTTGCTGCCAAGTGCCCTCTGTCCTCATGAACAATGCTTGCCCCCCCCCCCGCCCCCAACACACTCACAAGACACTCTTGCCATTCCTAGGAATATTCTTCCATTTAAAAAAAAAGGTTGACAATTTGATACATGAAATGCTATCTCATTATTGTTTTATTTAGCATTTCCTTAATTATTAATTGGGGTCAATAGTTTTTCATGTGCCTATTAGCCATTTTTATTTCTTCTCTGAAGTACCCATTCACATCCTGGGTCCATTTTTCTATTGGATCATCTTCTTTTTAACACAGTTGTCTTATTTAGGTAAGTAGTTCTCGACCCTGGCATATGAGAATCACCTGGAAGACTTTTTAAATAAAGAAAGGAAGAGAGGGAGGATGGAAGGAAGAAAGGGAGGGAGGGAGAAAGGAAGGGAAAAGGCCTCATCCCAGAGTAAATATTTGGTGGAGCCTGGCTATCAGTATGTTTGAAAGTGTCCTCGCGCTTCTAATCTGCAGCCATGGTTGAGAAGCTTTGTTATAAATTAGATTTCTCCCTGTCTGGCTCCAAACGCTTTTATTGCAGAATCTATTCTCCTTTCTTTGACACCCAGTTTTCTCTTGTGAAAAATGGGCAGCAGAACTGGGAAACAAAACAGCACCCCCTCCTAAATTCTATAAATCCCATCAAGGAGGCCAGAGTTTCAGGAGAAAGGGTGAGGCAGATGCTGTGGTCAGGCTCTCTGCCAGGTGGATTGGAAAAAATTAAAAATGCTCACTCAGGCAATAAGGCCTTCCCTGAAGACAGCCTGAGCTCTAAGCCAGGGGCTGGGGGTTGGGGGGCGGGCGTGTAAGGTTGGGTTTCTGTGGAACAAGTTTGCTTCTCTATTGCATCCCCCCTTCAGATGCACAGCAATCTTGCCCTCTCTGGGCCTCGAGGTTTCCAGTGAAAGTCTTCTCTGAGGCATTTGATCTCCTTTCAGTTGTTGGCATGAGAGAGGAGTGCAGGCCCAAGGAATCAGGTCGTCCAGGAGGGAACCATACCCCGCTCAGAGCGCTGCCTTGAGGGTGGGAGGGGTCCCATGGGTGGTGGGAGGGCTGCCTCCACTAAGGTCTGGTTGTCTCATGGGGTTTAGGACACTGTCAGAGCAAACTTCCTTGAATTCTGTTAAAACTCACAGGATCTGGCTGACCCGCCACCCCCCTCCACCCCAGCCTGTGCAGGGCCCACCTGGTGGACAGGATGGGATGAAAGGGTCTTTCTGGCAATGCCCTCAGGAAATTCCCTGGAAAGCCCCGGGCTGGCTCGGTGCCGCTCCAGGTGGTGCGGCTGAGGCCGTGCACAGGAAGGCCAGCGGGGTCTTCCAGGAGCTACTCCCCGATGAGGGTGCAAGCCCCGCGTGGATCCTCGTCTTCCTCGTGCTGGTAAGCGACCCTGAGCCTCAGTGCCTATGGAGGTAGTAATGCTGGTGTTCAGGGTCGCTGAGAGGACCGTAAAAGCAGTATGTAGCACACTGTGGCTTCTGAGTATATGCCAGGGGCGCTCCGTGGACACCCCTCCACGCCCTTTCCCTGCATTCGCCAGTCACAGCTGAAGGCTCCGAGTCCAGCTTGAGTCCTCACCCTCTTTTTCATCTCTGTGTCCCCCACTTACTCCTTTGTTCCGGGATGGAGGAGGCAGTCTCCCAAAGTCCCGTCCCCACCTCCCCCCTGCGCTGAGCCTCCCCTACACCAGAAGCTGCACCCCTCTGTCTGCACTCAGCGCCCTGCCTCATCTTCTCCCCCCATGAGAATCCCACACTCCCGCATCGGTTCCCCACAGCCCTTGTGCTTTCCCACTCAGACTTGACTGAAGTTTTTACTGTAAATCTAATTTTATTGAGCTTACATTGTGCCAGGCACCATGCTTCATCTCCACGACCTTACGAACTGTTCACAGGAACAATTTTGTTATCCCATTTTACAGATGAGGAGAGTTAGACTAGCTCTGCATAGCTTGCCTGAAGTCACGGGGTATTAGGGAGCAGGACTGAATTCTCAGGCCACCGTGCGCTGTGTTCCATGTCATGTACGCTGACCTTCTCCGTGCCTGGCCCCAAGGAGCTTCAAGTCCAGGAGGTGTTCTCCTCCGCTCCCCTGCACTCGCACCGTGTCATGCTTATCTCTCCAGGATTCATCCTACCCTGCTTTGAATTGGTATTTTTTGGGGTACCTCTAGTCTCCTTGGACCATAGAATTCCCCCCAGGGCAGAAAATACACTTTTGTTTTCTTATGCATCTTTGAGTCTGGTGCAATGCTTAGAACATTGTAAGTTCTTAAATTATTTTTTTCTAATGCTAAAGTAAGAAGTGCTCATTCTAGAAAAAAATGGAAAACACAGAAAAAGTGAAATAGAAAACAAATATCACCTGTGATCCCACCACCCAGAGAAAACCTTTGTTAATATTTCGGTAACTTTCCTTCTAATACTTTGTTTTATTTATATATACATATAAATATATATATTACGATAATATGTATTTTTAGACAAATAATATGTATTTTGGATAAAGTGGAACAATATACAATACAATTTTTAAGAAAGATTTTATCTCCAAGTAGTCTCTATACCCAACATGGGGCTCAAACCCACAACCCTGAGATTAAGAGTCACACACTCCACCGACTAAGCCAGCCAGGCGCTCCTACTATACTATTTTTATGCTGCTTTTCAGCCTTATATCGTGAGCAACTCCCAGATCATTAGAAATAATTTGAAAATGGGATTTTTGATGGCTGTATATTGTTCTTTCATGTGACAGTGTTCCACCTATTTAAACCGCCCCCATATTGTGGTTCATTTACGCTTCTCTGATGATTCCTGTAAGAGAAATGCCTGAAGTGGAGTCATTGGGACAAAGACAAAGGATATTTGCAAGGCTCTTGACACACCACAGTTGGCTCTGAACAAGCCCCTGCTCTCTCAAACCCTCTCTCAGCTCACCTAACCCCTCTGACCTTTCAAACAGTCAGAAGCAGGTGGCAGGGTCACCTGGGAAATGGGACTGGAACGACGTGGCCAACCCATGCCCAAATCTCCCCTCTCTGATCTGGACTCCATCATCGGAATTATTCCGTGGGTGAAGGGCAGTGTGGTTCGGTGCTGGTCGTAAACTGGTTGTAAAATGTCTCCAGTTGGAGACATTGCCCCTAAAACATGGCTACTAGGCTACCCTTCTCTGTCACTAGGTTAATAGCCAAGATTTGGGCCTTAGGAATTGGGACACCTTACTGAGCTATGCACGTTTAAAATTTTATTGAAAACATTATATAAAAATATTGAAGATTATTCTGGGAAAGAAGATGAAATATGACCATATCTTTCGTTCTTCCACATTGTTCTAGGCTAGTGAAGTAGCCTCTTCTTTCGAAATGGGAACAACCGTTAGTGAGCTTTTAGATCAGCAGCTTCCAATTATCCACACCCCTCTTGGACAGTTTTCACTCCGCCTGGGAACGACCTCCGTGGAGCAGCGGCCCACGGTCCCCTCGCAGAAGGGGGGACAGGCGAGCCGCGTCAGGTGCTGCGGGCTCTTCAGAGGCCACGGCGAACGAGGGTCAGGGTGCCCTTCCAGCTCCACTGTGAACAATTTGGGGTTGAATCTAGGGAGATGCTGAGTGGATCAATTTTTTGAGGAACCCTGTCAATTTCCAAGGCCTTCCTGGTCATCATCCAGGAAAGAGGATTTTTATTAAAGACGCCAGGGCGGCCCCAGGAACACTTCTCCGGCTCCCCGCAGTCACTCAGCCGCAGAGGCGAACGGCTGCGCCCAACAGCCACGAACGGAGGGAACAAAGACGGGATCGGCGTCCCCGCGGAGACAGAGGGGCGCGGCGGTGTCTGCGCTCCAGAGCCGCGCTTCGCCAACTTCCGCGGACGTGACGGTCTCCTGCGGGCCTGCGGAGCGCGGCTCGAGCGCCGCCGACACTCGGCTGCCGGTTGGGGGCGCGGGCGGGGGTCCGGGCGGGCCCGAGAGCCTGCGCGTCCCACGGTCCCGGGGGGGCCCGCCCGGTAGTGCGAGCCGGGGGGACGCAGCGGCGCCCCCGGGCGGCGGGACGGGCTCGGGCCCCGGGGCGAGCGGGAGCGCGCGCGGGCGGACGGGCGGCGGCGTGGGGGGCGGGGGGGCTGGGGCCCGCCGAGGGGGGCGGCCGGGGCTGGCGGGCGGGACCCTGCTGATCGGCCCGCCTGCGGGGCCCGGGCCTCCCGAGCCCTTCCTCCTCTCCAGAGGCCTGTGGGTGGAGCGCGGCGCTCGCCCCCTGGCCCACAGGACCAGAAGGAGGTTCAAGGGCACCCCGGCCCCAGATCACGGGTCTAGCCACCTGGATCCTATCTCGGGGCTGTTCCTCACAGTGAGGCGGCCATCAACAGCTCACTTCACCTCTCTGGCCTCAGTTTCTCCTGTGTAAAGCCCCTGGGTTGGAGGAGGCATGGTTTCTGAGGTCCCTTCCAGCTGTCCGGGGCTGTGATTGTCCGCCTGGACCGTGTAAGTGGGTGAGGGTGGGATGGGGTCCGCAGGAGGGCGGGGGATGGGGGCTGAGGCTAGGCAGAGAGCTATGCAGTGGGGGAGGAAAGGAGGATGAGGCAGGAGGCGGGCATCCTGGCCTCCAAAAGGGGAGGTCCCTGTGGGAATCCCCTCACTATCTGGGTGCCTGGTTTACAGTCACGTGTTTGCCTGGGGGGATGAGGGAAGGAACAGGAAGGAACGTGCAGACTTGACTGGAAAATCCAGCTGGACAGGAGACAGCTCCTGGCTGTCCCTCCCGCTGAGGCTGCAGCCTGGCCTGGCCCTGCCCCTGCACCACAGGCAGGCCCTGCTGGTCCGGGAGCCCCATCCAGGGCTGCAGCTGCCATTGGGCTGGGAGCTCCTGAACACAGCGTCTAGGACCCATGCTCCCAAGACTGGGTGGAAATGACATTATTTTAAACTTAAATCCATTTTCCTATAGATCTACTGAATGAGTTGAAAGAGGCTAGTTCTTAATTTATAAGCTTGGCAGCAGCTTCCAACACATTAACCCAGAGGCCTTCATGTGCTCCCCAGCCTACCCCTACCCCCCTCTGCAAGAAGGGAAGCTCCTACAAAATGTCCAGATGGGTCAGAGACGTATAGAACACAGTCTGGTTGCAAGTGGCAAAAATGCCCCTGCAAGTAGCTTAAAGATATATGTACGTATAGAATGTATAAATATGTGTACTATTTTGTATGTATATTTGCTTCACAGAATTTAGATAAAGGTCAAATACCAGTGGGAAGGGCAGGGTTGTGACGGGTCTTGAATGCAGTGGGACTTGGCCGGAAGCGCCCAAGCTTCAAGACTTGAGGTCTCACTGCAGCTCTTCTCCAAACATCTAGAGCAAGGGAATCCTTAGCAACCCACACAGAACATTTGAGAAAGCTCTGCTGGAGGTCCCGCCGGCTTCGGCCAGGCCTCTCTGCAGAGCTGTAAATAGGTTCCTGGTCAGCGGAAGTGGGACCGTGGTTGAGGAGGAGGTTGAGGTGAGGGAAGGTTCTGGAGGCTTGTGCATCTCTCTCTCCCCATGGAAAGGACTCCTCAGAAGACCCGGTGAATTTGGCGCAGAAAAGGGAGTGAGAGGGGGTGTTAACCTTGACCCTGGGGCCCCACCTCACAAGCCATGTCTTCCAGGCTGGGGGCTGTGGAAGGAGGTAAAGCGATGGGGCCGGGGCGAGGAGCCCTGCTTGGTGGCTCGCAGGAGCTGTCCCAGAGGCACCCGCAGCCGAGCCAGATGGCCTTCCAGCGTCCCATTGCTCCGTTCCCAACTCTTTCCCTGGTCACCCCTGCCCAGAGTGACCTCTCGCCCCTCGGAATTCCTCTGACTTTCTTTTTTGCTCTCAGCCCTCGCAGCAGGAGGTCTGGAAAGCCCAGGGTGATGTCTGGCCAGTTACCCAACCTCAGCGTTATCACCTGTGCAATGGAGACGATCGCCGTAGACACTGCAGCGGGGCGGTGGGGAGGCTCGCCGGACATCAGAGCTGGAGCAACAGCGCAGGCACTCTAAACTCCAGGTTTCAATCCGGTCTCCTGTGTGTTTTGGGCAAGTTACTTGAGCTTTCTGGGCCTCAGTTTTATGGTCTGTAAGGTGAGGTGAGAAGCGTGGTGCTGGGGGAGTGAATGCCCGGAGGGCACTTCGAGTGGTGTCTGGCCCTTACCGACCGCTAGGTGGGCACCTGCTGCTGTCAGAGAGCGGAGCCCTGTGCTGTGTGCCTGGGAGACCGCAGGAAATGAGCCCCAACGCCCCAACGCCCCAACCCCCTCCTCGCTTCAGGCCTCATCTCCCCGTTAGCTTGCACTCTTGGGTGGGAGGAGCAGTGGCCGGAGTTTGACACAACTGTGTTGATTCACCCTCCAGAAAGCTGCCAGATGCCCTCTCTGTGTTTTTCTTACCCCCCTCCCCCCAGCCCTTTTTAGTGGGAGTGGAGGTTGAGGCTGTGTCACAAACTCTGCTGGGAAACTGATGAAAGCTCTGGACCGTCTCCCCAGAAAGGTGCTCAGAAGCAAGGATTCACAATATGTTGCACAGGCTTTCAGGGGATTCCCGGACCCCTTAAGGGCCAGGGTGAGAAGCCCCTCTTAAGATGATTCACCCTCCATGTCTTGTTTGTTGGTTTTACTCCAACAAAACAAAAGCTGCCGCTCTTCCTTTACTCATCAGTGGGTGGCACCTCGGTTTCCACCCTGACTCCCACGCCCCTCAATCCCTCTCCCCAGGCCCCCTGGCTCACTGCCTACTCCAAGCCACGACCCTTGGCTAGGAGTTAAAGACAGCACCTGTTCAGCGTTTGAGGGCCAAGAAAAAGAAAGAGAAGAAGAAGGAGGAGAAGAAGGAGAAGAAAAAGGAGGAGGAGAAGAAGAAGAAGAAGAAAAAGAAGAAAAAGAAGAAGGAGAAGAAGAAGAAGAAGAAGAAGAAGAAGAAGAAGAAGAAGAAGAAGAA
>NW_024426774.1:55352353-55358552 GCF_017311325.1 Ursus maritimus
GAGGGGGTGTTAACCTTGACCCTGGGGCCCCACCTCACAAGCCATGTCTTCCAGGCTGGGGGCTGTGGAAGGAGGTAAAGCGATGGGGCCGGGGCGAGGAGCCCTGCTTGGTGGCTCGCAGGAGCTGTCCCAGAGGCACCCGCAGCCGAGCCAGATGGCCTTCCAGCGTCCCATTGCTCCGTTCCCAACTCTTTCCCTGGTCACCCCTGCCCAGAGTGACCTCTCGCCCCTCGGAATTCCTCTGACTTTCTTTTTTGCTCTCAGCCCTCGCAGCAGGAGGTCTGGAAAGCCCAGGGTGATGTCTGGCCAGTTACCCAACCTCAGCGTTATCACCTGTGCAATGGAGACGATCGCCGTAGACACTGCAGCGGGGCGGTGGGGAGGCTCGCCGGACATCAGAGCTGGAGCAACAGCGCAGGCACTCTAAACTCCAGGTTTCAATCCGGTCTCCTGTGTGTTTTGGGCAAGTTACTTGAGCTTTCTGGGCCTCAGTTTTATGGTCTGTAAGGTGAGGTGAGAAGCGTGGTGCTGGGGGAGTGAATGCCCGGAGGGCACTTCGAGTGGTGTCTGGCCCTTACCGACCGCTAGGTGGGCACCTGCTGCTGTCAGAGAGCGGAGCCCTGTGCTGTGTGCCTGGGAGACCGCAGGAAATGAGCCCCAACGCCCCAACGCCCCAACCCCCTCCTCGCTTCAGGCCTCATCTCCCCGTTAGCTTGCACTCTTGGGTGGGAGGAGCAGTGGCCGGAGTTTGACACAACTGTGTTGATTCACCCTCCAGAAAGCTGCCAGATGCCCTCTCTGTGTTTTTCTTACCCCCCTCCCCCCAGCCCTTTTTAGTGGGAGTGGAGGTTGAGGCTGTGTCACAAACTCTGCTGGGAAACTGATGAAAGCTCTGGACCGTCTCCCCAGAAAGGTGCTCAGAAGCAAGGATTCACAATATGTTGCACAGGCTTTCAGGGGATTCCCGGACCCCTTAAGGGCCAGGGTGAGAAGCCCCTCTTAAGATGATTCACCCTCCATGTCTTGTTTGTTGGTTTTACTCCAACAAAACAAAAGCTGCCGCTCTTCCTTTACTCATCAGTGGGTGGCACCTCGGTTTCCACCCTGACTCCCACGCCCCTCAATCCCTCTCCCCAGGCCCCCTGGCTCACTGCCTACTCCAAGCCACGACCCTTGGCTAGGAGTTAAAGACAGCACCTGTTCAGCGTTTGAGGGCCAAGAAAAAGAAAGAGAAGAAGAAGGAGGAGAAGAAGGAGAAGAAAAAGGAGGAGGAGAAGAAGAAGAAGAAGAAAAAGAAGAAAAAGAAGAAGGAGAAGAAGAAGAAGAAGAAGAAGAAGAAGAAGAGGAAAGAAGAAGAAGAAGGGGAAGAAGGGGAGGAGGAGGAGGGGAGGGGGAGGAGGAGGAGGAGGAGGAAGAAGACTCAACTTAAAAAAAAACAGACAGGAGGAATCATCCTCCAAGCCAAACGCCATAATTCATCATGCCTTTATTCGCTGAGTGGGACTAACTGGTATTTATGACCAACAGGCCCTGGACTCACCCTGAGTTGAGCGATTCAGGAGTTGCCCAAACTCTGGCAGCAGGGAGGAAAGACACCGGGCTGGGGAGATCAGACAGCTTGCAGGGGAGATTTTCTTATTCACGATTGGTGTGATTTTTTTTATCTACTTAATGTTAAGTGTAGTTTCGGAATTTTCGTACAGGTTTCTGGGAAGATGATAACCTCAAACAGTATCTGTTCACTTGAGGTCGGTTGTGGGCTTGGAACTGGGCTGTATGCTGTGGCCCCACGCACTCATTCATTCAAGATTTACTAGGTGCCTTCCTTACGCCTGAGAAGCTGTTGCAGGCCCTGGAGATAAAGCAGTGCGCAGGGCAGCAAAGGTCCCTGTCCTGATGAAGTTTACAGTCTTGTTTGTTTGTTTGCTTTTACATGGAGATACTTAATGATATCTTAGGTTTAGGCACCTTGATGTATCTTTTCATCTCTTTATGCTATATTTTTATTTGATATTGACATAACAGTGCTTTTCCTTATTATTTTTTTTTTTTTGAAGTTTACGGTCTTGGCAGAAAGACACATAACCAAATAAATAGTAAATATATGTCGGATGGTAATGTGTACTGAGAAGAAAAACACGGCCCCCAGTGGCTAGAAGCCTAAAGGAAAAGGCCCTGGAGCCATGCAGAGGTATGGGGAGGTCCCAGGGAGGAAGGAAGGTCATCCACCAGGTGGCCGATCCTGGTCGGGTTGGGACAGCCCAGCATGACTGTGGACCCAAGGGCCAGTCCCCATAGCTGGGAGTTTCTGGATGGCCGGGCTGCTGGATGCCCCCCTGCCCTCTGCTGGAACCTTTCCTGGGGCACATAGGTCCTTCCTGGCTGTGTGCTTGGGCCTCTGTCATGCTGAGAGCACCCCGAGGGCTGTTTCTCCCAGAGCCTTACCCCTCCCTATTGTACCTACACTTTGCAGAGCCCAAAGATTTCTGCCGAAAGCTGGATGGAGTCTGTGATATTTCAAGATGTTGACCTTAAGAATGGCTATACTGTTTGCTATAGACTGAACGTTTGTGGTTTGTGTCCTCTCAAAATTCCTATGTTGAAATCCTAAGCCCCAGTGTGATGGTATTCGGAGGTGGGACATTTGGGAGGCGATTAGGACTTTGGGATGGGATTAGTGCCCCCCTAAGATCACCCAGAGAGCTCTCTTACCCCTTCTGCCATGCGAGGACCTGGTGAAAGACGGCTGAACCTAGCCAAGCTGGTGTCTTGACCTTGGACTTCCCAGCTTCTAGAATTGTGAGAAATAAACTTCTGATGTTACAAACACCCCCGTCTATGGTACTTTTGCTTAAGCAGCCTGAAGAGACTAGATGATGTTAGAGGAAATATGGGGGACAGGGAAACGAACAAGCTACGTGACACCAGGAGGAGACAGCTACATCCAGAATGTGGGGCATTCTGCAACACAACCGGCCTGGTCTCTTTAAAAAAACCCAACAATGTAATAAAAAATAAGAGGATGGGAGAACTGTTCTAGATTCAAAGGAACATATAGTCAAATGGGATGCATCCTCCTTAAGCAGACCCTGGTTCGAAGAGGCAGGCTACGACAGACATTTTAGGGATGCTGTGGAGAATTCGAATAGACTGGTTTTCAAATGGTATTCGGATATTATTGTTCATTTTTGTAGATGTGATAATAGTATTGCAGTTAGATGAGAATATCTCTATTTTGATACGACAGTGGTGTGGGGGGGAGGGACATGGGATGATATCCATAATTCTGAAATTGTTCAGCAAATTAATAAGTAAATAAAATCCAAGATATCTAAGGTCTAGGATGGGTCAAGGAAGGAGAACGCGAGGCCCCACGGGCCGTGGCTCACCTTCCTGGAGCTGGCTGGGCCTCCACGCTGGCCAGACCCCAACCTGTGCACTTCCTGTGTGGCCGGCAGGGGACTGGGCGCCCGCACCTGGCCTTCACGTGCTTCATCGAAGATGGATGGATGCGTGGATAGCCTCTGTGGGACCGAGCGCGCCCCTTCACGTTTACCTCCCACCTACCCTGCAAGCCCACCACAAGACCAGGAAAACCGTGGGCAGACTTCCACGGGTCACGTTTTACGGAAACGCCTGTGAGTTCTCTCTGGATGATTCCGGGCACCGCTGCCCTCTGCCCTCCTCTGGAGCCGCTCCGGCATGTCCAGGAGGCCTGCTCTTGGAGCCCAGTTATTTCTGTACCTCACCGTTCAGGTGGAGGGTAGGTTGCTCAGAATCACCGGGTCCTGAACAGCTGGCCTGCTGGGCCCTAATTATTTCTCTGACTCAGGGGCTGCACCCTAACAGCTGGGGCTCAAGAGGCCCCCAAGTCAGGCCAGGCACACGCAGGCGCGCGACAGAACTTGGCGTCCTCAATAATAATACGATTCCGAACATTTCTTGAGCGCTTAGTATTTCCGAGTGTCGTGCTAAGTGTTTCACATGAGTTCCGTGTTCAATTCTCCGAAGACGCCGGGGTTGGTGGTGTTCGCTCTGCCTGTGCAGTGTGCAGACTGGCTCACCGTCTCACAATTAGCCAGTGGCAGGTTAGGATGCGGACTCTCTACTCTGGTTGCCTCCTTGCTGCTTCTCTCCGGGGGGGATGTTCAGGCCGCCTCTCTGGTGGCCCTGGAAGCCCGGGGAGTCCCGTGTCGTGGGGCTGGTGACTGCTCGGACACAGCTAGCAAGGAAAGGCGCAAACCCCCAGGGCCCCGGGGCTGCAGCTCCCAAGCTCTGTGCTGCACCGATTCTCTGGAATGGTAGCTCGTGCCCCTTCTTCCACAGCCCTGCGGGAGCCACCGCAAGGCGAGGAAAGGTCGGGCTGATGGACAAGTGTCACCTTCTATGGAAGTGTCTGGGAGGACCCTCGGCCGCCAGAAATGGGAACCGCGGTGGTGGACTCTCCCCCTTCCGCTGGGAAAACAGCCGTTTCAAGCACCCTGGGCTTTCTTGTCCGTCATGAGGGCAGGGCATTCCCGCCGGGTCCCCACGCGTACCGGAGCGGGGACCGAGCACCGTGTTTCGTCCTTGCTTCTCTCCCGGGGCGGGTGGCCCGTCCATCTCCGGGTCGGCTAAGGCGGATATTAGCTAAATACCAGTTGTCACCGGTGGGCTCTGCCCGGATTTGCTACCCTTGAATGCATCCTTTCAATAGGTGTTTGGTGACACAGGGCCCATGAGGTCCTGCCTGCCTCACAGATGTGAGGTTCCAGCCACAAAACCAAAAAAAAAAAAAAAAAAAAAAAAAAAAAAAAAATCTGGGGTGGGAAAGAAGAGTCCAGATTTCACTGAAAATGAAGCTTTCCAGAGCTGCTGACTAAGGAGTTTTCTTTCCAAACATCTGAAACAGCAAACAGATTGTAAATTAAGAGGGAGTTACAAGATAGTAGCTGCAGGGAAACAACGCCTCCCTGTTCCCTGGGCCGAGCTGTGGCTGCCCCGCGGCCGGGCGGCCGGGAAAGGTGACTCGCCAGGCCCGGGAGGGGGACCGGGGCGCTGGAGGGTCCGCCACTGGTAGGAGGTGGCTGGGAGAGCTCTGGCCTCTCCTCGGAGCCAGGGAGAGCGGTTCCTTCTGACAAGGGGTGCAACGCTGGTCTGCGCCGTTCTCTGGAGCCGATGAATGAGTGACTCCCACCCAGATCACAGTTCGGGCTCCCACGGCAACCCAGCAAAAATAAAGGGAAGCAAATCGTAACCCATCAAACATGCTTCCCACGGGCAGAGCGTGAAGGGGGGAGCTGGACGGTCCTTGGGCCACGCTTCTCTCCTCCCACAGAGTAAAAATACTGATTTCAGTGAAATGTCTGCATTCGGTGGAGGCTTGAATTTATAGGGGAAGGCGAGCCCTGGGGTAGGTTGCTCTGGCGGCCGTCCTGCTGGGTCTGGGGTCCTGCGGCCAGGATGGCAGCCCGGGCCTGGAACCACACAGTCAGAAGCAATGCTCCCCACCATGCCCGCCCGCCACCAGCTCCGGAACGCAAGTCCTGCTTTGGATAACAGGACAGAAGAGAAGGGGTGGGGTAAAGGGGAGAGCGGATGGCCCGGGCAGGTTGCATCATGGAGCATGCCGCCAGGCATCCTCGTCCTGTCCCTGGGGGGTGGGGGGTAGTGACTGTCAGCGTGACCTCCCCTTTCAGGGCTCTCCAGCTTTGTCTGAGGACCCAACGGTGTGGTCATGTGAGCCCCTCTGAGTCACATCGGGCCTTGCTCAGAGACTGGGAGGCATCTTTCCTGATTTCCCATTTCCCAGAGAGCCATCTGCTCGGGCCCGCTTTGGGAAATGGTCAAGATGATTCTAGGTTTGGGAGTATCCTCGGGAGCCGTGTCCATTTCAGCCAGGAGCCGCTGGTGGTGTAGGCTACAGAGCTGTGCCCCGGAGTGGCCCAGATCCCCATGTGTCCAGCCCCTACTTGCTGCTCGCCCGAGGCAGGGATTGAGGCAAGGACTGAGGCAAAACCAAACCAGAACAAATAGCTTTTGACAAAATGGAAGCCGCAGAAGTTTGGTGTAGTGTTTGGGGTTTGCTTCAGAGCTTGAAGGGTTGAGTCAGTGGTCAATAGAATAGGATATGTTTTGGAAAAAATTCAGATGGGGCTCAAGGTGGGGTTTACAGTATTTGCAGGCAAAGGCAAGACACAGATTCTGGAAGGATCCCCAT